>NW_010431864.1:17219-24957 GCF_000710305.1 Buceros rhinoceros silvestris
GGTTTGGACCAGCTTGATTTCCTTCCAGTCTTCTCTTCTGCTCTTTCTCTCTTTTTCTTTTGCTACGTGCAGGTCCCATATTTTTATATATTTTTATATTTTATATGTAAAACTTTCATTGCTTCTTATGGAATCTTTTTAGATTTATACGCATTAACAAGGTTAAAAGATTTGCTCGGGGCAGTACTGGCATGGAATAAAAGGCTACGGTTACTCCTTAGCTGAGTCAGATGGAGCAGTAGATAGCTTCTTCTCCTGGGGACATGGAGGAGGTGTGAGAGAACCACTACCTTGAAATCCACCCAGAGCAGGATCACCAAGAGCTAAGTGCTTTTCCTACCTCTCTCTGGGTACTGGGAATTGACCACAGAAGATGACTGTATTATTCATGCCTGGAAGAAGAACTGCATGATGATGCAGTGCCCATCATAGGTATTGCAATCCTTGGGCTGGCATGTGAGATTGATTCAGAAGCATTGGAGACTGACTGCAGTCTATTCTTTATTGCTAACAGCTCCTGCCTAACTCACCCCTGGGCATGGCTGGGTAAACCCTGCTGTTAAATACTTGCATCTTCAGATCTGATCTTCTGCTTCAGCCAGCATGACTGTGAGCCAGTGGCTTGCCTGGGCACGAGCTGGGATCTCTGTGATGCATGTAATAATCAATGCCCCATGCTCCCAATGTGTTCAGCGGAGCTCTAGATCTTTGATTGTGCAAGGTCTATCTGCAAGGTGTTGCAAAGTCCAAAGGCTGTGGAACCAGGAGGTTGCAGAACCAAAGGAAGCAAGAAAAAAAGTTAATGGCAAGAAATAATTAGCTGGAAACATTAATTTCAATTATAAAGTAGGTTTGCATGTTAGTATCCCAGCTATAGTAATTTTTACCAGGTTTCTAGGAAATCAGTTCACTCATGAATGTGTTTGCAGAAGCAGCAATGTTCAAATGAGTCCTACAGGAAATGGGAGAAGAGAGACTCTCTATAGTCTGGTATGCATGAGAAACTTGATTCCAGGAATTACACACATCCACCAAGAGAACAAAGACCTATTATGTGACCTACCTGTCCAATCTAATCAGCTCAAACACTGAATGAAATTAATTACAACAATTAAAAATTGAAATCAATATGCCAGTGTTTCTGAAGAAATAGAACTTGGTAATGTTTCAATTATTTAAACATTTCAAAATCATGTTTTCAGTTCTCATATTTAATTTTGATTTAATTTTCCAGTTTTATGTTACCTTTTATAGCTTTTAAATACGCCCTGATGATGTCAGAACATGTAATCTTCACATCATAAAATAATGTAAAAAAAGAAGTGAAGAAGGATCTTTAATCAAAAATAGTATTTTCAAATGCAATTCCAGCATTTTCTGAAATGAAATCTTTTTCACATTGAAAGTTTTTTTCCCCCACATCCTATCAGAAGGGATTCTACAAAATTAATTTGATTTTTATTCAGGAAATAGCAAAACAACAAAGAAACAAAACTCACAACCATTGAGATGAAGAAGATTTCAATGAAACACTTCTGCCTAGCCTTGCTCACTGCAGTCTTTCTGGATGAGTGACAGGTCACAAATTATCTATAGAAATCACCTGCCAAATCATTTCAAATTAAATGTGCAAGGAAACCATGATGTGCTCTTGAATAATTCACAGAGTCACCTCTGCTATCCGCTATCCGTGACTGCCCAGCTGTAACAAGGGAGCCGCCAGCCAGTGCTGAGCCTCGCTGTGCTGGCAAAGGAGTGTGAAGCCTTGGGAAGGGAAGGGACTGATAGAGGTCACCATAGAGGTACTGTGCTGATGTTGAGATGGGAAGATAAAAGCACTAGAACAGGGCCAGTGCATTTGGGCACGTGGCTGAAAGTATGGGGCTTTGGGTACATTACAGATCAACCCTGTGTTGCTGCCTTGCTTGCAGGTAGGATTGGAGCACATGGAGCTTGTGGAGGAATCACAGACTCGCCTACCTCCTTCCTGGAGTGGCCTTCCCAGACTTCCCACCAGCCAGCCAGTGCAAAGTGTTACCAAGAAAGTCATTCGGTCCATTTCAGTCAATTAATCAGATCAGGTCATACACCCCATCTGCTGTCACAAGCCATTGCAGAGTTTCCCTAATCCTGCCTTTGAACTCCGTGGTTATTGCCGTTTACAATGGGTTTATTAGAGTCTTAATTGAATTGGCCCTGCTCTCAGTGCTCATTGCTAACAGCCAGCCATTAGTGGTTGTTAATGAGGGAATCCAGAGGATTACTGCCTCAATTATCAGGTTTGGTTTGGACTGGAGGGGCAGCCCACAGCAGGCTTCTGTGAATTCAGCTGAGAAGTGTGACACCAGGAGCTAATGGGGCTCACTGGCTCATGAGTCTTAGAAAGGCACACAGTACGACATCCCCATGCGATGGGGCTCATCCCTGTCCTGCAGCAGGCATGCTGGAAAGGAAAGGACCAGCACCCCAACCCTACCACTGGAAGAGGAAACTCCTGCTTTGAGGGAAGCCACCAAGAGAAAATATATAAAGCCATGGGAAGGGAAGTGAAATGACCATACTCTTTCAAAAAGTAGACAGATGATTTGTTTGCTAGAAATGGCTGGTGGGGCCTTGTTACACCAGAGAGTCAGAAAAGCTGGTGTGCATCCTAAGTAAGAAAGTGTCTCGCACATGAAACAATACTGTGCGCACTGCACTGTGCAGTTCCTTACATATACTTCAGGCACATGCAAACACACCCACTTCTGGAAAAAGGGAGAGCTCCTCTCGTAGGGGAGAGGGGGGCTGTCCTGGGAGGAGAGGGAGAGAGGGGGATAGAGGGATGGTCTTCCACACAAGGAGGAGGATTCTACATGCATCCAGGGACTCCCAGGAGGAAGGAGGCATCAGTTACAACCTGCTTCGCTGAGCAGCAGCGTGGTCTCTAAGCCCCTAAAGAGGAGTGTGGGGCCTGACCGTGCCTGGCTGTGAGCAAATGGTGGGGATGCAGCATGGGGCAGCCAGGCTGCACCTGACAGGACCAAAGGATGCTGGCTGCCCATCTGCTTCCTCGCTACGCTGCCAAACAAACAAACAAACAAACAAAAAAAAAACAGGGAGAGGGATTTTATTCCTTTTTTATTTTTTTCTCTCTCCTCTCTCCTTTCCCTGCAGCTCATTTTTCTTCTCTTTCAGATAAGAGAGCATTCATGAGCAGTGTTAATTATGTTCTGTGGAGGTGAATATGGGGCTGTCAGATTGTGGCACCCGAGGTCTCTCTGTTCTGGTGCCCGAGGCAGCGCCTTTGCTGCGCTGTCGTGCTAATGTGGAGCCCGAGGAAACCCTGCACAGGGGCTTGCTGCAGAGCTGGGAGAAGGCTGCAGGGTGCTGTGCCCCAGCCACTGGTCTCCCATTCCATGGCAGCCATGGATACTGCAGAACAAATGTCCAGCAGCTTAATAGGTGGCAGCTGTGATGAAAAAGGAAGGGAAGAAGGGATTAGTGAGGGAAAAAAGCAAGGAAATGATAATGGATGGGAAGAAGATGACACTAGGGGGATAGAGGAGTGAAAATCCCTACAGAAGCTGGGAAACTGATGGTCCTTTTTGCATTAGATATTTTCAAATGTGTGACAACTGAATTTTCCAAAATGTTAATGGGAGAAATCGAGCTCTCCTTCCCCACCTCCACAAACCCATTCCCTGCTCTTTCCCCTGCTTGTGGTTGTGGCAGGAGGCCTCTTTTGAAAGGTTGCCTGAGGGGGAGAGGTTAACGCAGAAGCACATTTCCATGCTCCTGAGCTAGAAGAACACAGCAATTGGGACTGCTGGGTGCCAATTTATGGCTGGGAGACAAAAAGCCAGATAAGATGATGACCAACAAACCACCACCAAAAGGGACCACCTTCAACCAGCTGTGCCAGGGAAAGGAATACTGGAGTAAAAGTGTTCCTGGACAGGGGAGAGAACTTACAGGTGATCTCTTATTTATTCACAAAGCCCAGAGGAGGAGTCACAACCTGAAGGAAGGAAATTGTGTTTCTGCTCTGAGGGGTGCCAAAGCTAAGCAAGCCCTGAGGGGCAGAAGGAGAGCAACAGAGGGGATCATTAAAAAAAGGAACTAACTGGCATGGGAAGAATGATAAATTATCAAATTTGGATCAAAATGACACTGGGAGAAAGGAAAAAAAGCTTCTTGCTGAGGTGAAGTAGGCTGATCATTAGCTCTCCTGAGTGGTAGAGGGAGAGGGAGGCTGCCAGAGGAACTGGTGGGATGATTACTTGGGGACCTGAGGAGCTGACAAGAGCAGCTATTTCCATTTCAAATGGAAGGCGAGAGGAGATCAAACACATTCCACAGTAATGATCAGGAGCCTTTCCCTGCACACTGAGCCGCAAAAATGCTCAGTGTAATTGAAGCCACACACAGCTAAGATGGAGAAGCTGAAATCTGCTCAGGGGTGGAGGGGGAGAATCAACACCCACAAAGCAAATATGAAATTGCAACCTGCAACGAACAAACAGCTCTTCAGTATCCACAGAGCATCTGAGAAAAAGCTATTCCTCAGCACTGGGCTCCCCTCCTTTCAGTTCGCCTACCACAGGCGGTCCATGCACATCAAGAGATGCTCTGCAAAGTGAGACCAGCCCAGTCTTTCTGCAGCTTCCCAGAATCCATGGACACCTATTCCTAATCCCGTGGGTGAATGAGCCAGTTGAAAAAAGAAAAATTGTTAGTAAATAAACATTTGCGTTAAAGCTTGGTTTTAGATGGGTGTGGAATAAGAATGTCAGTACAGCACAGGATGGACTTGAGATATTTTTGCTTATTCATCCATTTTCTAAAAAGACTAAGGTGACTCCTGTTTAAAACTAGTAAGGAATATTAATCAAGTCCTCACTGCTTTTCATTCCCTGATCTCCTGCTGAGAGTGCATTTAGGTATTAAGTGGTAGTTCGATATGGTCCCATTCTTCCTACCTGGAAAGCAGCCTGAGATCCATCACCCTACTTCAAAGGGAGACTTGTTGACATTGTCGCCACTAGCCTGGAATGTAAGACACTGGCTGTTCTAAGGTAATAAGGATTGAATACCTTACCAGCCCCAGATTTCCAAATGCCATCTAGAGAGCAAATCTGAGTCCTTTCCGATCTTATTCTTCCAGCCTAGGAGCTTTCAGACAATGGAGGAAAGTGTTTCCACGTTCCACAAAGTGTGAGAGTCAGGTTTATTTAAAACAAAGTGTAATGTGTTTATTTATTCACTTAATCCGAATTTAGTGAAAAATGCCTGTCCCAGGCTAGAAATACTTGCCTTAGAAACAAAAGCATCCACAACAGTATCAATCACCCCAAAGACTCTTTGCCCACCCTTCCTTTCTATATTGTCTCCTTGGACAAACTATGGCAGAAAACCAGGGCTTTTCACACGGTCAGCAGAGCCAGGTGCACCTTCACAGAGAAGGATGAGACCACTCTGCAGAGACCACATCTTTTTTTCAGTCAGAGACAGAAGCCTGCATGCCTCCTGCTACCCATTACTTAACTTGCGCATAGCAGAAAGAAGAGAAAAAGCAGTTTCTAAGGTAACCACACACCCAGAGCTTTGGGCTGTGCAGGAGAAAGCCAGCTGCTGGGAACAGCTGGGAGGAGCGGACAATGTGCAGGTGTGTGCTTTCCCCGACAAGAAGCTCCATGCAGATGCAGCACCAGGGAGGCATGATGCTGCACCAGGCTGACTGAAGGAAAGGCCCCACATGCGCCATACTCCAGCAACCCCATCCTTCAGGGACTGGAATGTGGGTCAGTGAGATGACTAGGCTACCTGCAGAGGTGATACCGTGCAATCTGCTCCCCACAAGCAGGTGCAACAAAACCTTCTTCGGCTGTGCCAGCGCAGGATCTCACTGCAAAATCCCTCCCTCCTCTACCCAAGTTCGAAAGGCTGCTCATCGCCCTAGCTGTCTGTCTTCTTTCCCACAGTCCTGCACTGCAGATACAGCTCCCAAGAAATATTTTTAGCCCTTGTAGTCTGTCCTTCTCCAGGCTCAGCTACCATGGTGGCGAGAGGCAAGCAGGAGTCAGCACAGACAAAGAAGTTCCATCCCAGGACAGAGGTGGGACAGAGCCTCATAGCTGAGAGCTCTCCAGGTCAAAACAAGGGCTGTCCTCTTCTAGTGGGTGATGTGGGCAGTCCCCAGTACAACTAATAACAGTTAGTTGTTGAAGGAGTTTCAAACCCTCCAGGGCTGAAAGTAGAGAGCTGAGTTACTTAGAGATGGGGATCCACTGGTCCAGGCTGAGGCACGTGAGTGGCATGGACCAAGATGTAGGTGGGTGTGGGGGGTGTTCTGGGGGACAGGCCATTCTGTGCCCACGTTTTTTTATGTGTGTTAGGGCCAAGGCAGTGAGCACCAACAGACCAAAGGGAGCGTGGTCCCCAGCTATGACAAAGCACGAAGTGGACGCAGTTTGGTCTATCTCCAGGGGAGGTCACCCAAACTACAGCCTGTCCAGGCTGGAAGGGGGTTTGGACCCTGCTCCAGGGCTGAGGCTTCTGGCTCTTGCTGTCATGAGAGTTTGGTCTGAGCCCAGCTGAGGAAAAGCTCAGTGCTGGGACACAGTGTGTGCTGTGGGGCTGCATGTGTGGGACAGGCCAGTGTCCCGAGCATGAAGGAACCTCTGTAAACAAGTATGTGGGTGAGTACTGTGCCTGGGGCACAGAAGAGGTGCAACAGCCCCAGTGGCTCTCAAACTAAAGCAACCACATTAGGCAGCTCTCCTCATGCACAGGCTGAACTGGACCCCACACAAACCCCTTTTGCGATGCCCAGCCCTGGGCATCAGTGCTTCTAGCTGGAAGAGTCTCCTCCAGCACATGCAGCGTGTAGATGTGTGTGTGTACGTGTGCAAGCCAGACCCAGGTGTGCATTCAGGGTAGGTATGGGTGCACAACACACACAGATGTTCTTTGTCAGTGAGTGAAAGCCCATCCTGTAAAACATGGGCAGCAGAGCCCCTGCCCCTGAAGTGCATGGAAGATCCTCAGCCAGCTGGCAGCCCCACCTTGTGCTGCAGCCAGCACCAACACAGCCTTGCCTGATATTGAAACCATTACTCTTCACCAGTTCCTCACCCTGTGCTGCCTCTTCATCCCCAAGAAGCTTGGAGCTAAAATTATACACCCAAATAATTATTCTATGGCTTGAAAACAATCTCCCTCCCTCCTCACCCTTTTCTTTGACGTGTGTTTAATATCAAATTATTTATAACACAGCCTCGCGGTCAAGCTTTTAATGAAAGAGCTGCCAGAGTCTTTTAAAAGCATCGTATTCACTCAACTGGCCACATTATGCTGAGTAAGAGTTGCAGGGGCTTTAGGGGAAGGAATCTTGCTGCTGCAAATTCTCCCAGTCCATGTGCGCACATGTTTTGCTAACTCACACTGCTTCTTGTCCTCTCCATGTCATTTGTTCTGTTTCTCCTTCTCCCTTCCCCTATCTAGATCTGCAGTCTCTGCTTGGCTATCATAAAATTACTGCCATCACTGGTGTCTACAAATAAAAGAATGATTAAACAGGGATTCTTCAATGCTACATGTTTTTTTCCTTCCCTAGAATTATGCATAACCAAAGAGAGGTCAAATAAATGAACAGATCTTCTAGCCCTCCCTTCTTCCTTCCTCAGCTTTATCTGCTTTTTTTCACTGCACTAACCTCTCCCTTCTGTAAGTATATATGCACATATACATATTCCTC
>NW_010431864.1:25059-40116 GCF_000710305.1 Buceros rhinoceros silvestris
CAGCATGAAATATTGATGAATTCTGCTCCCCTAAATGAAGGTTTGTTGGAGAAGAAGCCTGCAGTTCATCTTCAGAGCCAGAGGAATACAAATGTGTTGAAATCCTGGGAGGGATGGGACAGCGAAATACAAGGGCTGCTGCAGCAGCTGCCAGATCACGTTTGATTCTGCACACGGGCACAGACAGTAGCAGGGCAGGAAAGCGGCCTCGAGCAGCGCTGACCCTCCTGTTCCCCAAGCAAGAGGTAGAAACACGCTGCCAAAGTAGGAAGCTTATTTGCACACAAGTTATGCCTTGAATTGTAGGGGACAGCCAAGCTACTCTTAGCACAGATGTAAATTTGTGGCTACTGAAGCTAAAAGGGAGTTATTCCAGACTTACACTCCCATCAGAGGGGTTTAGACATGTAGCTTTCCACAGTGCCTTCTGCCATCCCAGGCACCACTGCACACATCCAACTTCCATGGGCTCTGGCAGGAATAAAACATGCATAACAACTTGGTAATCAATCCCCTCCGGGTCTGATGTAAAAGACTTGTCCCCAGGGGATCTGAGCACTTGGAAGAAGAAAACCAACAACAACCCATAACATTTAGGGAGCTGCGCTTTTCTTTGCATTCTCTGAGGAACAAAGCCATGATGTCTGTTTGTACATAATTGGGCTCTGAGCACTGAGTGAGGAACATCAAAGAGGTGAGAATTGCATGCAGACCTCCACGTGAAGTGCTGTGGCTGTTTCTGATCATTTGGCATTCAGGTAGAAAAAGATGAAGCTAGAAGTTTTCTAGAGTCCCTAGATGAGACATACAGAGGTCCCAGATCACAGCCTCTGTGCCAGAGAGCCACTGACCCCCTTGTACATGCTATCTTAACCCCTGGATCCGAAGAGAAGCCTATGTTTTCCGTCAGGTGTAGAGTGATCAGGCTCAGGCAAGATGACAGTGAGGAAAGGCACAACTGAGAAAGGATCAGGTGCTAAAAGGCTTTCTCCAATCATCCAGGACACTAAAGTATCCTGGTTTTTCCCCAGATATGAAGGCTTCTTCACATCCAGAGAGGAATATAACAAGATTTTCCCAAGGTTTAATGCTATCAACCCCTTGAAAGTAGTGCTGCACTAGCACCTCTAAACCTAGCTGTCCTCTGCACTAACGGTCTTAATTATTAAGTGATTAAAGACTTTAGAAAATCCCCCCATAAGCCCCTCATCCAGAAGCCGAACCCAGTGAAGCCAAACATGAGCAACAGCAGCTAACCCTGTGTTTGCCCATATGCAGCTGCATGTCTGAAGCCACTTTACCAAACCCACTGCTGTGCTGCCTGTCTCAAGGGCCACAGCATCTCTGCTGGCTTCGCAGCACTCATCAGAGTCAGCCTTATGGGGGAATTTATGCAGGTTCCCACGAGCTCTGCTCAAGGCCACATGCTCCCTAGCCACAGCCAGCCCAGGGATATAACCATAAATCTCATTTCACGGATGAGAGGAGTGAAGCATGAAGAGGTGGATGATTTCACTGTCAAATCCCTCATCCAGATGCCTACTGCCTTGGCCTTCCCAAATCCCTTTAAACAGCCCAGACCTCTTACAACATGCTGCTCCCACACTACAGCTTGTAGTGATAGAGGGTACCCCCCGCTCCCCCTCCTTCTCCTCTGTGTACTGCCCGCCGAATGCTTTCCAGGGATATAACCATAAATCTCATTTCACGGATGAGAGGAGTGAAGCATGAAGAGGTGGATGATTTCACTGTCAAATCCCTCATCCAGATGCCTACTGCCTTGGCCTTCCCAAATCCCTTTAAACAGCCCAGACCTCTTACAACATGCTGCTCCCACACTACAGCTTGTAGTGATAGAGGGTACCCACCGCTCCCCCTCCTTCTCCTCTGTGTACTGCCAGCCGAATGCTTTTTTTTCCCCAGTTCAGAAGGCAGCTTCATGCATCCCACTGTGTGCCTTATCTTCTGCAATTAGCACTTTCCCCCATATCTGAGACAAGAGAAGGGCTCAGCTGCCCCTGATTAATTGCCAAGTATTTGCTTTCTTTTCCACTTCTGTGGCCTGGAATTAATTAGTTTATCCCTCTCACTCCTTTCATGGGCCAGAGCATTCTCCTTTTTTGTGCTATTATATATAATAGGAATGCTTGAAATCCCCTGGGGAACAGTTGAGAGAGGTTCTCAATGGGGAGGAAAGGAGTATGAAAGTAGGGAGATTACTAAAGGTCATATGTCCTACAGCTTCCCTGTGGTCTTAGAATATGTATTATCCTCTGACTCCAGCACAAATCACTTCCCCTTGCCACCTGCCTTGCTGCCTTCTCCAGCCTTTTCAGTGAGTTAATGTCTGAACAGCAGGAAAATCTTGCAGACCTAAATCCCAAGTGTGAGAAAGAGATGCAAAGAAAGGAACCCCCTTGGCTGGACACTTCAAGTGTTGCAGAAAACACGGATCTCACAGGCCAGTGGGCACAGTCTAGCAATACTTACCTGGCCCCTATAAGCTACACGTCAATAGGAACATTGGCTCTAATGTAATGGAGATGCTACAGCCTAAATGCAGCAGCTAAATACTCAGTCTCTGGCTGAAGAGGATTGTTCCTGCCATCCCCACAAAAGCCAAACAG
This sequence comes from Buceros rhinoceros silvestris, assembly GCF_000710305.1. Classification (NCBI taxonomy): domain Eukaryota; kingdom Metazoa; phylum Chordata; class Aves; order Bucerotiformes; family Bucerotidae; genus Buceros; species Buceros rhinoceros. The sequence goes on from NW_010431864.1 coordinate 27,687, forward strand.
CAGCACCCTGCTGACTTGAAGGAAAGGAGGAGCGAAGACGGTTTCTGAGAGCAGAGCAAGCAGACCATGCTCAGTCCCTCCCTTGCAAGTGCAGGTGGTACTGGAGCCACTCTTTACATCACAGTTCTGCTTTCCTAAAGGGCAGTGTAAATCAGGAGTAAATGATCATGAACATACTGTTACTGAAAGCAATCCTTGCCTCTTGGGCCAAAAGAAGAAGGCTTTTCTGATATTCTTTACTGAGGCTTTCCAAGCCAGGCCTTGTCTAGAAACTACAGCCCTCAGAGAATAGTATGTGAGGCAGCTCTCCACCTCACATAGAGGAAAATGAAAGCATCTGGGAAGGGGTGAGACAGGACTTCTTCTAATTCCTGAACTGTTGTCAGTAGATCCATTTAAGCCCTTTTTAAATGAAGCTTAAAGATAATTGTCATATTCTGTCATTAGGCAATTTGATCTTTAAACTACTTGGTCCACCTCACTGACTGCATTTCTCTTTAAGCTAGGACGTGATGTACCAGGTGGCTGTGTTTGACCCAGTGCAGCCTGAGTTTCAGGATGCTTTTTAGGTGTTAGAGTTCCGGTGCATGAAAATTTCAGTGGTATTTAACTTGTAGGTGTAGCAACACAGTGCAATTGGGATGCTGCCCCACCAGTCAGGCTGTCAGTATGACAGTGGGCTCCTCTGGAGTGGTGGGGAACAGATTCCAGGACACTTAACACAGCCAAAAATTTGGCAAACACATGTTTTGTCACACAATACCTGCAGAGCTAAAGCTGATCAGCTTTGACTCAGAGGACAGATAGCATGTTGACTCTTCATGGGTGTTTGCAGGGAGATGGGGTTGATGGGGCAAGATAGTGTGCCTAAGAGACCCTGGCAACCTGCTCTTTGGATTGACAGTTCTCTCTCTGATCCCCTATCTCTTATTCCTACTCCGTTCTGCCTTAATCTGGCTGTCTTAATATTATTAGCAATGCCTAGTTTTCTCCTCTGCAATTATTTTGGGTAGACTAATAAATAAAGAGGATAAATGTGTGGAAGGTGAAGCCTGTGTGTTGCCTGGGCTGCAGATCAAGACGTGACTGAGGACTGCAGCTGGGGTGACATGGCCTCTTCTGCAGCTCTCCTCTTCTTGCTTTCTCTACTTCTCCATCTCCTGACTTGCAGGTCTGCCAGTTCTGCATCATGGATTCCCGTGAACTTGTTCTGTGGGCAGGGAGTGAATGGAGAGAGCAGCCATGCCTGGAAGTCTATTACTATGTGGCAATGTGTATCATGTCAGGGAGGGAGGGGGGGAAATTGGTCAGGGGCTAGCCACGCACACAACGTGGAGATAGGAGATGCAAGCTCGCTAGGTACATTATGCACACACACTTCTGTTAAGCACCCTGTTATTTGAATCACTGTCTGCACTCTTCAGAATACTGCATGCTCCAGAGAGCATCTGCTGAGCAAAAAGCATTAACATACAAGGAGGAGGGAGCTTGCATTAAAGCAACTGTATATATCCATCCAGAGTGTGTGCCGCAGTCAGCGAGTCATTTCAAGGGAAATGGCTGCATCTCTGGAAAGGCATCTAACTTAGTACTGGTGGACTCTCCCTTGACTCTGCATGGTGCTGGGCAAACAGCCATTTATGCAGAATAAAAAGGACATAAAACACCCACAGATGTTTCCTTATCCATTTTTCTGGGAGAAGACAAGGTGGGGTAGTTGAGGTATTTTCTTGCCTTACTCTAGAGGCAGTATTTCCTGGTCCTAGCACTGGGGGGCATGGCTGGAGAAGATAAGTCTGTATATGACGAGAGCAAGTTGTACCAGTGGTCTGCTGAGGGATCACAAGCAGCTTCTCTTCCACAGTGACCTGTGTGATGGAGTTCCCAACAGCAGGCACAGAGGAGACCCTTTTATCTACCTGCATGAATTCCCATTTATCCCTGAAGTTCTTGGGTTGCTATCCTGGTTCTGCTCCTTTGACACCTGCATCCCCCAGCCACACTCTGCCAGTGTAAAATGGCCAATCTGCCTTTACTTGGACAATGCTGCAGTCACTTACACCTCCTGAACCTCTGTCTCCTTCATAATTAGGGGCATAACTGGCCTTATATGAAGAGCTCTGCATGGCCTTAAATGGCAGGGCCACGAAACTGAGGCAGCTTTCCACCCCGGCACCCACAATGCGATTCATACACAGGCACCAAGCATGGTTCTTTGTTTAACCTTGCAGTAATCTACAGCTTTACTAAGGTGGTGCTCACAGAGGTGACTTGAAAGTAAACATCGCTCTTAATTTACTTGGTAAAGCTTTTAGTTTTCTGTCACTTTGCTTCACAGCTCTGAGTAACAGCAGACAGGGAAGATATGCAATGCACTGGCTTTGAATGACATGGAAAGCCAAGTGTCTGCTCATGACAGCTCATCCAGGTTTGCAGAATCAGAGCCTAGGAGCACATGCATTTCTGCATGCCCAATTCTGTGCCAGTATTTGCAATTGCTGAGCTGCCTGTAAAAAACAAGCAAACTGGCAAACTGATGGGCAAACTTTACAGAGGAAAACTGATATTTATTCAGCTTTATTTGAATGTGAAGCTGTCATCATTACACACATAAAGTAAGCATGCAACTCCTCACAAGCAGACACACTAGCCCAGTGGTGACGGAGTGCACTGGGATTTCAGTGTCAGGCACTGCTCAAAAAGAAGCTCAGCATCTCATCAGATTCTGGCTTGTTGTTACACACTGGCTACCTCAAACTCTCCCTACTGGTTTCCATGCAAAGGGTTATTTTTGCTTCCTTCTCTATATGCCTTTGCTGGATTTTCAGACATTATTAAGCAGCTGTCACACTCCACCCCAGAGGTAGCTACATTTCAGCTGTGGCTGAATGATCGCTGTGTACGTAGTCTGCAAAGCAGTTAGTGATTCTTCAAGATGACAGGTGCTGGGGATGTCAGTCATTTTCATTAACATAAATAAGATATGTTTCATTTTAGTCACTCTAAAATCATTGAGTCATTTATTGATGTCTCAGTAATTTATGAGGTCTGTATCTTGGCTGGAAACCTACCAGTGTGACTGCAGAAAGAAATGGGCATAGTACCGAGATGGGTCTCTGTTTAGGTAAAATTCAACTATTTATTCCATGGGTTAAAGTGTTAAAAAGACTGGGGTGATGAGGCCTGGGAGCCTTTGACCTGCAGTTCACACAGCTGGTGGAAAAATGCTTTTTCTACAGTGCCCTGTGAGAAATGGGCCGGTTATTTCTCATGTTCCTGTTGGTGCTATGGCTTATCATGGGCATGCAAAAACTAGATCTTATTCTCCATTTCGCTGGCAACCCTAGCCCAGAAGGTAAAGGACCCATTAGGAGGATGGAGAATGAACTTCCTTCTTACTCCTAGAAATGGTCAGCCAGGAGGAGAGGTGCACATGTTATGTTTGCTCTGCTGCAGCCAGAACTTTCATCTGGAGGGGTGATGAAAAGGAAGTGTGAGTCTCCCAGGGTGTCAGTCAAGCACTCTCATCAGACTAATTTCAGACAAAAATTTTATCAGGCAAAAGAACTGAGTGGGTTCAGATGAGCTCTGGAGAGGCATACAGATTTTCTGCTGATGAGACAAACCAAAATGGGATGCTAGCTTGACACTGTCTAGAGATAAGAGAAGCTTTACATCTCAACACCATATCCAGCGGAACATTTGTCCGAAAAACATGTCAAGTCTGTGTGTCCCTCACAAGGTGTCTGCACTGGTCTCCCTCTGCCACGTGTTTCAGATCCTTCTTGCTCTCAGAAATGCCCAGCAAGGCTCACCATGAAGTCAGTGGAGACGAGAAGGGTGGAGTGGTCATGGCCTGTATGAGGGTCAGCCAAGCAAACTGTGGTGCTGGGGGTAAAGAGTTACACACAGCCATTCGAGCTCTGGCCCTGCATTTTTCTTGGAACAGCAAAAAAAGGAGAGGAGGACTGGTGGAGGGTGCCCAGAGCTTATACTGACATTACTTTCCTCCTCATAATCTCTCTTCTCTGGCATATCACTGCTGGGAGAGAGGCAGCTTGAAAAAGAGATTTTATCAACCAAACGAGGGGGAAGAAATGCCCAGACAAACTTCTTTGTCCCTTTGTCTCCTTCTCTTACCCCTGTTCTTTCCCTTTCCCTCCTGTTTCTATCATATTCTTGTCTCTCATTCCTCTTTTACTTTCACTCCCCTCTCTTCCTTCCTCTTCCAACCTTCTTCCCCATGTTTTCTCCTACTCCCATAGGGATCTCCTATCCCATAGGGATCCTGCTCTGTTTACAGGCCCACAAAAGCATCCTGCTCCCTTAGGCCCTACTTTTAAATAGACAAGAGCAGTGTTTCAGTGGCCAGGTCGAAGGGACTTTGGCATTACTGCTTTGCCACCATTCTTCTCTGAGTCACATCACCTCTTTCAAACAGACCACAGGAGCTGGGAGCATCCCCAGCCCTGCAGTCACCCAGAGACCCTTGGCACTGGAGCAGAGAGAAGAGACGATCCTGTCCTCATTGCAGAGTTGCATCACGCCCAGGGCATGATGCTTTTTAGAAAGGATTGCCAAGAGCTGCCACTCACAGCCTCTGACACAGGGTTCTGTCCTTGGTTCCTCCCAGCGCCAGAACGGATCCCATATAGAAGACCCATGTGCAGGCTAGAGATCCTCAGGCACTGCTCCATCTTACATCTGGGAGCCATTGGGAGCTCTTGCTTTCTACGGGGAGGTCATATTCCAAAACTTAAAGACTTTGCTCCTCCTTGCTCCCACCTGAACATTACCTCTTGGGATGCAAAACCAATTTCCAATTCTGAATTTATTGACTTTTCACACAGGAATGTTAATGATCTCCCTGCATGGCCCACAGCCTTCAGGGGTAAAATAGCTCATCTGAAACACTAGAACTTCCATTGATTTACTTTTAGTGCTTCTAGGCAGTAAAGTTCTCTTGATTTTGACTAGTTAATTGTATTTACCAAAGGGAAAACCTTACCCTATCTGTTATGTGCCAGTGGGATGGTGAGGGTGTAGCCAGATGGGCTCACAGAACATGGGAAGATGGGCAGAATGGTAAATGTCAGCTAGGGGTCCTTTAGACAGTTTGTGTTGGGAGCCATTTGGTTTCAACAAACAGCACAGGTTTCAATCCAGGTAAGGCGAGCAGTTTGGTGAGTCCAGGTGACAACAGATTGTTTTGCAAAAGTCCAGCAGTCAGTAGAGCAGTCCCTTGCTTTTGTCCGGACAAAGGCTCTTTTGTAACTTAGCTGGTCTGCTAACCCTAGCAGAAACGCAGTTACATCTAGTGGCACTGCAGCTAGTCTGGCTGTATCAATCTTCTCCAGCCAGTAAAAAAGATGTGTAGATGCACCTTCATGATGATGACAACTGAAATATTTTATCTCCCATCTGCAATGAGCTATTAACATCCACACTATTAGTTACTGTAGCCCAGCGATTACCAGTAACTGAAAATGCTATGGTATCTCTACTGCTCATTAATATCTGCCTTTAGTCAAGTAGAGCAGCCCATCTGCGTGAAAGCAATGCATGATATATAACACTGCCAGATGAGTTCTCCCTGGCATCTGAAAGGTAGAAATGTAAGCAGAGCACACACATGCAGCCCAGCACAGGAGCACTAAATTGTTGAAGGCATGTCTAAACTTGTCACAGATGGAACACTGCTCTGAGCCCAGTTCATTATTGCTTTCTGAAAAACTTACCCTCTCACAAGACTCACTGAAACTCTTTCTCACTGAGCACAATACAGGAGTCAGAGCTGACATTTGAAAGCTGAGGCAGTTGTCTAAATGCAAAAGGCAATAAATCTATACCAAGTCAAAAGGCTAGAATGATCTTAGAATAGCTGTAAAAGCGTATCTCTAGGCCAATCTCCAGATGGAAATCCAGAACAACCCCTGTTGAGCTGCCGCTGTAGCTACTTGGCACTTCAGACCTTCTGTTGTTTTTTTTTTTTAATTTGGTCTTATTGTAATTTTTCACAGTAAGCAATTTCCACTGACACTCCCCAAATCTCTTGATTTTGGGGTCCAGCCTCACAGGCTGAAAAAGGTGCATGTCAGGGCTCCAATGCTTTGGGCTTCACGAGGAGGTAGAAGAGCACCCCTAGGTCTCCTGCCATGTCCAGTACCCAGCTGTACACCCCAGCTCTCCCTCCACGGCCACTTGCAAAAATGAAGGGCCTGGCCTCAAGACTGTGGCTTCTTCTCTTCTTCTGGAACATGTACCAATGAGTTTGGAAGTGGAGAGGCAGCCCCGCCATCCATGTTAACAGTCACTCAATGTGTTATTTCTGGCAGCTATTCCACAAGGGTTTTTTCTACATTAAAATTCAAAAGCCCAGGAAGGCAGCTCAGGGCTTGACTCCAAGATGATAAATCCTGAAACTCAGAGCAATACACAACTGTGTAACAAAATACATATATAAAGACCACCCCTCTTCAATGTTCTTACCATGAAAACCTTGCAGACCTCCAGAAAATTTTATTTAAAACCCCCAGTAACCCAAATACCCAATTACTACGCAGTCTCATGCTGTGCTGGAGCATCTGCCTTGAACTGGCTTTTAAGTTGCCTCCCTGCAGCTACGACCCATGCCAGCGCTGTCCTGGTACAGCCAGCTGTACCAAGTGTGTGTCCTGGCCTGGAGAGGATGGGTACCTATGTCCCTGCCACCCCATGCTGGGCTGCACCACAGTGACTCAGCTGCCTGCACACCTTGAAAGAGGAGCAGGTGCTGAGGACTGAGAGCACCAATCTGAGTTACAGCCCTGCCCCGGGGGCTGCATGTGACTCAGCAGAGGGTACACATCTTTTTTTTATTTTGTTTGTTTGTTTTCTTCTCAGCCATCTTCCAGGTGAGCTACTCAGCCCCAGAATACCTGCAGAGAGTGCAAAACTCACACCAGTCATGCAAAGCCTGGGGTCAAGTTGAAGCCTGTGGGGTCAGCATTGCACTTGGTTCTAGATACATGATGAGCCCCTGATGGCTGACAAGGGTGCTGTGGGGTGTAGTGTATGCACATCCCATGGGATCCATAGGCACACCAGGCACTACGAAAATCCAAGACACCAGGAGTGCTATTCCTTCTTGCCCTGGTCACTCCATCCCTTCTTCAGGTCTTCCAAAGAGGAGCATCCACCTCCACTGTCTTTGTTGAGCTCTCTACACCAGCCACTTTGCAGAGACTAGCCCGTAAATGGCTTTTACACCCTTCCCCTAACTCCAGGTCAGCCTACCACATCACCCGTTCCTCTGGGGAATCGTTATTGCAAGTCCGCAGGGGCCACAGCTGCCCATGACATTGAGTCACTCTCCTCTTCTTCAGCATCCCTGCCTGTCTGCTCACCTGTGGCACTACAGCCTGGCCTCAACAGGGCTTCCCCTGTGGCCTGAGGAGAGGTAGCCAGTTTTGGGGAAAGCACAGAGGTTGGTGGCTGCAGAGGGAAAGGGATGAGAGAAAGAGAAACACAGAGAAAAAATAAAGCTCCTGGAAGAGCTATAGGGCAAGAAGGGTATGCCTCCACAGATTTGAGGCAGGTTAGTGGTGCCAGTAAGTTGGAGGACACCTTGAAGCAGAAGTGGTAATGCTCTGGGGTGGTTGCCAGCCATCTTACACAGCCAAAGCAGGTCCATGGCCCAGGAGGTCACGTGCAGGACAGAGCATTGCTGTAGGGAGAGCAATGTCTGTGTCTGAAGCAAGAGACTTCAGCAAGTCTGGGTTTGGGTCTCAGCCTCCAGGCTTTGGTGCTTTATAATGTGGGTTCTGGCTGCAAATCCTTCCACCCGCTTGCTTTTGTGTCTGAGTTTTGCTGTGTCTCTCTCTCACTTTCATGCTTTTCTGATCGAGTAAAAGCTTCATTCTGGGTTGGCCAAGGCTGGAGCACCAGCTGGGAGCACAGGGAGAAGGAGCAGAGAACACAGCGGTGGAGACAGGTGGTGGCTCCAGATGGCGAGGAGTGGACTTCATGGTGGGGGGCAAAGGCAGGGGAAAGAAAAAGCTGGAGAGAAGCAGGGGAGGAAGAGATGAAGTGGAAGGAGTTGAATGAGAAATCACAGGAGAAAGAGATCTGGCCATTCAGCTGGGCACCACACACCTGACACTGTGAGTGGCTCCTCTCTGTCTACAACATTTTGGTTAATGCTTAGAAAGGGAATAAAATGTGTGGATGCCATATACATGTATATATATTTAATAACAGTAATCTATTTATAGGCTGTAAATTATACACCGTGAACGTTGCTCAGAGACAAGACATTATTTTGCTGCCAACAGGGAAAAGGGAAGGAAAGAAAAAAAGGAGACAGAGGAAAGTGGAGAGAAGGGAAGAGAGACATAGAGAAAGCGAGGAAGCTATGAGCTTCTGAACCCCAACCCTGCACGTCATGCATTTACAGCAAAGGGCATGTTGTGTGCAAGAGGGATGACACTGAAGAGAAGAGGCATATGAGGCCAGCTCCAAGAGCCTGATCCTTCTCCTGTGTTCCTGCCATGGAGGAAACATGTTGGACCATTTCTGAAGGAGTCAGAATTTACTAGGACCTCCTCTGAGTGCCAGAGCAAAGCATCATGGAAAATGTTGCACAGGAGCTGATGGCCTGCGGTATCTGGCCCCCTCCTGTCTTCTGCAGACATAAGTGCATGGGTTACCTGGCAGCAAGCATTTCTGAATGCTTCAGAAAAAATACCTTGCTATCCCACTCTCTTTTCAGTTTCTTTTCTATTTCCCCGCCAGAAACCCTCTCCCTCCTTTTGCAATCACACATGCACAGAGAAGACATTTGAACCCAAATTTACCTGGCAGAGTTAGAAACCCAGGCACACTGCCTCCCTTTGCAGTCAATAGGAAAAGGGAGAGAAGGCAATTTGCCTGCTTGATCTTACCATTAATTATAAGATGGCCCTGCAGTATTTAACTGAGTGTAATATTTAAATAGCTAACATTAGATGAGACAAGCCTAGGCTTTATGAGAAACCCAACAAAGTGTTTCCATGACATTTGCTGTGTGCAGGATGAAACCTTTCAGGAGTAATCCTGGGCCATGGCAGAATAAGAGAGATTTCTTTTTAATTAAACTGCTGATAAGCTTTTCCATCAACCCTGGGGCTTCAGAAAGGCCCCCTCCTTTTCTGAGTCTTACTGACTTTTTTCTTTGGGTCTCTGAGTTTTGTCATCTAATTGTTTCTTTCTTTCCACAATAGTCCACTTCCTTTTTTCTCATCTAGACTTCATACTATTTTTAATATTCCATTCCTTTTAATACTCCATTCCACTGGGACAACATAAGATGTTTTGACACAGCTTGCCTATAGAATGAAAAAACCTTTGTCATCTCTGAGGTTTTCCCCTATCTATGCTTTATGATCAAAATGGAAAACCTGGAATGTGAAACCCACTCTTTTTATAGCCCCACCATGAAAAGCACCATAGATCCACCCTACTGGCTCTGAAGACATACCCTTGAGTGGCAACCCACTGCAAAACATTTGTGATGTCCTTTGAGGGATGTCACAATCCAGATATGGACCATAATCAGACAGTACTCCCTACAGAGCCTCAAATGCAAGGATCATATGTGTGAAGGCATGCAACACTGACATCCAAGTTCAATCCACCTTCCTTTTTTCTGGTACTTAATAATTGGCTCAATTTCTGCAGGGAAGGCTTGCCTGCATTTCAGCGAGGATAACAAGGGAGAACTGGAAAAAGATGAGAGAGATTTGTGTCACAGTCTACTGAATCATGAACAGTTGAGTAATGGGTGGCTGAGCAACTGTCGGGGTATTGCTTGGCATTCTTTCAAGCCACATGTTGCTCAAGAGGAAGGAGCAATTTAAGCCAGTCATCTTCAGGGTGAAGCAAAAGTAAGATCATGATTTTGGGTGTGAGTTTGCAGGGTAAACACCCCGAAGTGATTCTCTAAGCTGCTAGTTAGGAGGGATGGCACACACATGTAAGATGGTGCCATGTTCAATGCCATGTAATGAAACCTGTGATCTCCCTGGAAGATCCAGCAAATGGGAGCAACAGCATTACACTGCCTGACCTCGAGAGACTGCCCTCTGCAGCTGCTGTTACAAGCTAGTCTAGGACACTGTCACACAGAGTAATCCTTTCATGATGAATGCTTGTTTGGTGACCTGCGTGCAAAGGGACATAATAGTTCCATGTAAAGAGGCACAGGAACACCATCCCAGATGAATCCAAGGGTAACTCTCATGCAGTGCTGGACAGAGGTATCTGAGCAGACACTTAGCAAAATGCCACATCATACAGAGTCCTGTAAGTGCGTTCAGAGGTACTGACTTATGCCCTGGAGGTATTATATGATATAGAGACTTCAGCAGAGATACCATGTCTCCAAACTGCCTTTGCACCCCAGCAGTGCATGCTTCCATAGCTAGGAGAAGACATCCATGCAAGCATTGATGTGTGGACAGGGAACCTGCAAAGCAAACGCTATTGCCAAACAAACAGAAACTCAGATCTCTACAGAGTTTTCACTTTGGCCTGGAGGACTAGTCAACCAGCAGAATGGATCAGCCCAGCTACTCCTCACCCCAAGACACATGGAACAGCTCTACCTAAGGACAGTGCACCCTCCCCCTCAAGCTCTGATCTTGCCAGAGCTCAAATACAAGCAACATGAAAGAATATCCCACAGTTGCTGATGAATTAGTACATGTGCCTTCTCTCCACGAGTGAGTGCTAAAGCTGTGTCTGTCTGCATCAGATTAGAGCGCTATATTCCCTCCCCAAACATTGACACCTGCAACTGCACCTCATTCCTATCCCCTGAAGCTCAGAACTGATTGGTGGACCAGTGGTCCTAGCAAGCAGACTGGCATCTCGTGCCCTTGGAAGGGTCTTGCAACCAACCTGTATTCTCTCTGGTGCAGCAAATCAGAACTGAGCAGTGTCCTGATCTGAGCTTTGCAGGGCACAGCAGTCTCCAGAGCTACTGTCTGTAGATTCCACCCTCATGCCCTTCCCATGCCAGCAACACTTCTTGTTTCTGTGCCACACAGTCTAGCTCTAGCTGCCGCTCCAAGGGCTAACACTTGCCAGGGAGACCCAGCAGGACTGAAGTTCTGCAGAATCACATCTGCTTCTTTGTCCTGGTTTCCCCTAGCTCAATTATGATTTCATTCAACTGAAATCATGACAGCTTTTCTAGTCCTACGTAGGCAGGGCAGATCCCTTCACAGATTTTTTTTTTTTTTAATGAGTATTTTTTTGGGTTGAGGGTGGAGGGGATAATGCTTAAATGTAAAAGTCTGAATCTATAGCATAAAATCTTCACTCAGCCTAAAGGAAGAAGCTGACAGATTGATGGAGAATGTCACCATAGTGCAAAAGAACAAATAGGGTGAAGATGCTTGCTGGGTGGGAACTGAATCCTTCCTGGCTCAGTAAGCATATATATCATTGGTGGTGTACATACCACTGCCGCATTCTGCAAACAAACTTGAATCTTATCTGTAGCTACCACCAAATTCTGCCCTGGTCTATAAGCAGCAGCAAAATACTGTATCCAGGTGATCTGCAGGCTTGAAAATCTTTTCCTTGTCCCACTCAGCACATCCCAGATTCTCAGCTCTGTCCTTCACCAATGACACAAAGGCAAGGGTAAAGGAGACTGGAAGGGTATCTCCTTCCTTTCCACCTCTCCAACAGCTGGAACCTCCTTGCAGTGAGACACCTGGGAGTGATGGCTCTTTGTATAAGGAAAGATGGTTTCTACGTGGGTGAAATTGTTGTTGTGAAGGTACTAGAGAAGGAGAAAAACCTCCTCTGTTACTAAGCTGGGATCTGAAGGCTGTTGTCGGGGGAGAAGCAGAAGAATTTCCATAAAAGGAAGAATTATTCTGCCTGCAGCAAAATCACCTCGATTCTGATCTTGTCAGATCTCACAGCAGTAGCAGGGCTGGTCAGCTAGGGGAGGAAAGTCATCTAGGGGGAAGCAGTGGGTTGTGGTAACGCAGAGAAGGAGGAAGGGAGCTCCTCATCCTGTGTAGATGTATTTACATACATTGCCCCTGTGAAGTTTTTAAGATTTTTTTTTTCCGTGACTCAATGGAATGATCCAGAACGTGCTAAGTGCACATCACATGGGGTGTCTGATATGGCTTTCACATCTAATTCCAACAGGAGTAATTAGATAATGTCAGAGCACCATCCCTCTCTTTCCATCTTCCTTCTTCCTTCACTTAAGCTACTCCAACTTGTTGCCAGATACAGCACTGTTTGAACAAGTGCATGTGAAAAATGTCCTTCTGTTATAAGCAACGTAAGGGCCTTGGGAACAAAGCTACCTACTGCAAAGCCCCCATTGTGATCAAAGTAATCTCTTGCTTGACAAGCAGGAGCCTTCCCCGCTCACTCAAGCAGG
>NW_010431864.1:40211-48346 GCF_000710305.1 Buceros rhinoceros silvestris
GCAGGAATGGACATGGTGAAGGAGAGGGAACTTCGAGCTCATCCATAGATCTGACATCAGTCGACATGAATCACTGTGAACTGCAAGGAAAAAGAGGCATACCCAGAACCCAGCCCCTTTTTCTGCAGTACCCAGGAATTACCTCAGGCAGCTTGCCTCCTTTCTTCACCTCTGAACTGTGCCCTGTGCAGACAGCAGAGCTGTAGAGGCTGATAAAGGAGCAGCACCCTCCAATGTCCTTGAAGTCCTTAGGACAGAGCTATCAGCAGGGTTAAGTGCACTCACTGCAACTTTCCCTTGGCATGACTAAGTTAGTGTTGATTTCTCTCCACGTGCTAGTTTTTTAAATTCACCACAGGACAAGTAGTAGGAAAAGAATAGATCATGGGAAGGAAATAACCAACTCTTGTCCTGATGCTCTTTGGCTAGTAAAGTGATAAGGCAGAAAAGAGAGAGGAGGCTTTTTGCCTGCTGCATTAAGAAGCTGAAAATCGAAGAGCAAATGAAAAGTGTATTTGAAGATACCACAAATCCTCAATAAAGCCTCTCTGAAACTTGATGAAAAATTTCAAAGTACATCAGGAAAGCTGGGATTTTCTAAAGGATAAATCCATCAGACAAGACATTCTGAGGAGAAGCGATGGACACAGGTGGTTGGTGTGTACTCTCTGGAGCGAGGTAGGTGTGTAGAGTGAGCTTTAGCCTCTGTGGAGTCTGTTGGCTTAAGTTCAGGGACGGAGCACTCACATGGATGTGATAGATGTGGTGCTGAGGTCTTTGGGAGGAGATGCAGATGCTGTTGCTAACCTCAAGTCTTGGTTTTCTCCGGTGTCTCCTACAGGAGAGCAAGCAGAAGCACTCTGCCTAGCTTCCCAGGTCTTCACTAACCTTAACTCTCCCAGTATTAAAAGATTTGTCCTAAATTCTTTGCCTACTCTTCAAGGATTTCTCTTGCCCCCTTCCCATTTCCAACAAATTAATTCCCTTGGAACAGGCCTGTAATTAAGAAACAGTACAGGTGACTTTGTCATCAGGTAAATACAGAACATGGTGTCTAGAGACAGGAATTCTTTCAATGAGGATTAATTAGGCAGAGTTTCTAGCCTGTCTGGCAGTGGGGAGAACAAGGTTTGAACACGGGAGAGAAGCACCAGTGCTCTCCCCCCACCGCACATCCAGCACCATCCACCCAGCAAGCATCACTCAGAGATGCAGATGGTTTCTCTGCTTGCAGGCTTTTTGTTTAGGAAGAGCTGCTACTAAGACTAGCTCATGCAGCAGCAGGAAAAAAAAGCGGGAGAAAATACACTTATTCTTGATCAGAAGAAAACACATTTATTTGCCCCATGTGCATCTGCTTCCCAGAGGGGGTGTAGACAGGAACTGATGTTTGCTATACACCCGGCACTTGGTGGGAAGGCAGGTCCAAGAGAGGCGATAAGACACAGCTATGCCTCTTCCTGGCAGATCATCCTGGCAACAGATGTTTTGCCTTAGGAGTTTGTGCTCTTCAGTGCTCACCGGGCAGCAGCAAACTCACTGCAAAGGCCTGAGTCAGTGAAGGGAGCAGGAAACATGCAGGGATAAAGAGAAAGCACAACTTTGCTTTACATGTTGAGTGAAAAAAGAAAATACCCCACGTAAGGACAAAAAAACCCACAGAGGCCACAAAGCGAAGGAGTGGATGGAAGAACAATGCAGAACTCAGTCCAGAAACTGTGTTAATGCAGCAAGGAGAAAAGGGGCAGAGGAAAGATGTACCAAGCATGTGACATTAAAATTAATTAAATGTAGCCAAAAAAGGAAAAAAATTAAGAGAAGAAAGCAAAGACAGGAGCAGATCCTAGTGGGAAGGGAGAGGAATTGGTATGGGAGAGAGTGTTCACCCTTTCGCCAGGCAACTTACACACATAGCTCCTGTTAAAGAACACATACAGGCAGGAGTGGATTACCCCAAACAAGGAGCGTTATCTACCTCATTTTCCACAGCCACATACGAGCTGTGCCCCTGTGCCTGAGTTTCATGTACCAACCCAGCCAGTGGCATTGGCAAAGACTAAGGTGAAAAAATGTGTGTGTCATTCACAGTGGTTCCTTCCCCATCACTGCTCTCTGGTAGGTAGCATGGGCTTTGTGGTTATCAGCAGCAGATTTTAGCCTGAGATAGGAAGATGTAGGAAGCCTACATCTCTGATCATCCAGCCCTGCCTGTTATTAGGCAGCCAATGACAGAAGCACACCGCTCTAGATAATGATCTCAGCAAAGCTCTTGCTTATGCCTAATAACTTGTTCTTTTAATAACAGTGACAATACCTACACTCCTTGTAACAAGTTCACCCCTCGAGACATTTAATGGCAGTGTCCCAGAAAGCTAGATTAGCTGGCTGGGAAGGCATGGGTACTTCAGGAAATGGTAGGTCTCATCTGGGAGGCACATGGCTTCAAGTAAGCTCTTGGCCCAAGGTAGTGACTGAAACACCACCAACATTCCCAGAGCGAAGGGATTAAAAAAATATTACGAGAAGGTGAAGAAAGCCTTTGATGCTCAGTTTATTGGGAGGCATAATGTGATATATGAGAGATTTAGCCAGCATTATCAAGAACTGGAGGAGACTGCCAAGTCCTTCAGGAGAGTGACACAGAGTTGTTGAGGATGCTTCCAGATGAATTTATATGAGTCAGCTTCATTGCAGGCCTAAGAGACAGGAAGTATTGGACTACTCCTTCCAGCATGAACTCGCACTGTCTTTGGCAAAGAATAAAAATATCTACAAGAGAGGAAAAGAAGGAGGAAGACTTGGAGGGTAGGGCATGCAGAAGAGGAAGAAGCAGGTAGGTTGACCCAGCTCATGGTAACTCCTAGGCAGATAAAAGGGACCAGAAAACACACACACACAAAAACCCCTCCATGGACAAAGAAAGAAACAACAGATAACATTCTGAATATGCCTATGAATTCAGGCCCTGTATTTTCATACTGGAAACAAGGTTGCAGAAGGCCAAAAGAAAAATAAGCTCAAGAGAGGTCTCTCCAACAAGCAAGGACGTAATTAAGACAAGCTGCATTTGACACAAAAAGCCACTGAGGTGTGCAGAAGCAGGGTAACCCCTCACACCACACAGACCTTAAGACACAGGATTTCAGGTGCTATGATGAAACCCTAAAGGCAAATACAACTTGGACTGCTAGGAGGTCCCAGCACAACCAGGCAAAAAAACCCTACAACCCACCACCCCCAAGCTGGCCAGTCTTCAGAAAAACTTCCACTTGGGGCAGGGCAAGGTTGATTTTTCTCCTGCCAGGTGTCCCTTTGTTGTCAGCGGCTCCATGCTCTGTACCACTTGCAGCTGCTGGCCAGTCATTCACAGTGCATATAGAAGAGCTTAGCCTGGGTTATTTTGCCCACAAAGGTTTCCTTAGGAAGCAAAGATCATACTCTTATTTGGAGACTAGAGCAAGAGAGGTGGTAAGAGATGCAATTCTGATGTGAGGAAGAGCCAGATACTCAGGTGTATTTAATGCCCTGTAATTTTTATGTTTAAGCACAGACAAAA
This sequence comes from Buceros rhinoceros silvestris, assembly GCF_000710305.1. Taxonomy (NCBI): domain Eukaryota; kingdom Metazoa; phylum Chordata; class Aves; order Bucerotiformes; family Bucerotidae; genus Buceros; species Buceros rhinoceros. The sequence goes on from NW_010431864.1 coordinate 43,768, forward strand.
GCATAACACAGGAAATGGAGCTAGATCTGCTTGCAGTCAGAAACAGGTACTTTTACACTGTGATTCTTTGATCTATTTGAGATAAGGATGAGATAAATCATTCTCTTCCTCTCCCATAGATATAAGATGAGCCTGGCACAGTGGTAGGCATCTATCCTTAAAGAGAAAAACCTACCTCCAGCACCTAGAGAGCTTTGAAAGGCTCCAGTTATGCAGGCCAAGGCACAACTAACCTGGTGATAATAAACAGCTTCTCTAGAGAGGTCACCAGTGGCACAGGCCCTGTGCTAAAACTGATTTATCTGTGAAGATGCTGTGATAGGTCTGCCCGCTGTTCTTGCTGCAGGTACAGGACCACTCTCACCGGAGCGGGAGCCCGTGGGGCTGCCTTGGCCTTTGCTCAAGTATGGTCCCAGCAAATAGGCAGCTGTGGAAAGCGGAGGCTCATTCCCCACCCTGCCCCTGCAGAGAGTCCCGAAGACTTGGGGCCACCATCTTCAGTGGAAGCGGGAAGAGGGGGAAAAAAAAGCAGTTGTCATTTCCTCCACGTGACAAATGAGCTCATCTATCCCATCACTTAAGACAGCCTCAGTGCCAAGCAGGGGCTATCGCTCCCCTCTGTCCAGCCCCATTTTCTCATTTTGCTGTTCCTCTGGGTCTACTAGTTCTACCTCTGGGTCCAAGAAGGCCATGGCAGAGTCTATTCCTGGGCAATATAGCCAAACAGCACAGCCTGAAGAAAGGGCAGTTAAAGTGATCATTTGCCTTTTCTTTATTTGTTTGGCAGCTCAAGTGCAAGGGAGGAGACCCAGGCCACAAATGGTGCCCAAGAAGTGGTGCACAAAGATGCTTTTAAAAAAACCCCAATTATCTCTTGTGCTGGAGCAGCCAAAGAGAGGTCTCTGTTTAAGAGGCACCACACGTGAAGTGAATAGTGACAACTCAGGAACCCCCTCCCTCCTCTACATATGAGTGATTTCTGCTGGATTCTGGGGGGAAATATTTCTGTCTTGATATTGGAGAATGACATCCTATTTTGCAGAGAGCAAAGAGTTTCTCTCCCTGGTTCTTCAGCCTTGCTGTCTGAGCAAAGGAATTGGCCTGCTCCACCTCTGGTATCTCCTCAGAGACAGCCGACAAGAACGCAATTAGTTCCAGTTGCAGAAGGCTGTTAGTTTTGTATGTGTATAAGCTCATGTGCTGACCACATAAAAATGAGCTTACAGAGCTGGAACACAATAATTTTCCTTTTGTATAAATTTCTTACAGAATCAGAGAACGATAGAATGCTTTGGGTCGGAAGAGACCTTCAAAGGTCATCTAGTCCAACCCCTCCTGCAGTGAGCAGAGACATCTTCAACCATATCAGGTTGCCCAGAGCCCCATCCAACCTGACCTTGACCATTTCCAGGCATGGAGCATCTACCACCTCTCTGGGCAACCTGTGCCAGTGTTTCACCACCCTCACTGCAAAATATTTCTTTCTTATATCTAGTCTAAATCTCCCCTCTTTTAGTTTAAAACCATTATCTCTTGTCCTGTTGCAATGGGTCCTGCTAAAAAGACTGTCCCCATCCTTCTTATAAGCCCCCTTTGAGTACTGGAAGGCCACAATAAGATCTCCCCAGAGCATTCTCTTCTCCAGGCTGAACAACCCCAACTCTCTCAGCCTATCCTCATAGCAGAGGTGCTCCAGCCATCTGATCATTTCCGTGGCCCTCCTATGGACCCACTCCAACAGGTCCATGTCCTTCTTGGGCTGAGGTGGACACAGAGGTCTCACCAGAGTAGAGTAGAATGGCAGGATCACCTCCCTCAACCTGCTGTCCACAATTCTTTTGATGCCGCCCAGGATATGGTTGGCTTTCTGGGCTGCTACTGCACATTGTTGGCTCATGTTCAGCCTTTCATCCACCAGGACCCACAGGCTCTTCTCTGCAGGGCTGCTCTCAATCACATCGTCCCCCAGCCTGTATTGATATCAAAGATTGCCCCAGTCATGGTGCAGGACCTTGCACTTGGCCTTGTTGAGCCTCAAGAGGTTCACATGGGCCCAATCCTCCAGCTTGTCCAAGTTCCTCTGGATGGCATCCCATCCCTCAAGCATGTCAACTGCACCACTCAGCTTGATGTCGTCTACAGAGTTGCTGAGGGTGCACTCAATCCTGCTGTCTGTGTTGTTGATCAAGATATTAAACAGTACTTCTACACCTTCTGTGTAGACATAGTAGCCCCGGCAGTGGCCACAAGCGAGAGTACACAATCAGGACCTGGAGAGGTCCGTGGATGTCCATTTGGGTTAAGGGGATATTTTACTTCTAGGCAAGAGTGCAGGGAGATACTGCCTTTCAGGAGGAAATATCTAATCCAGGTTTCTTTGCATAAAGGCATCCATGGGATTTCTCCAAAAATGGCACACACTGGCCAAGCCCTGGGCACATGCCAGCTTGCTTTATTGCATCTCAGCTCCCCTTCCATTCTTCCTTGTGCAGGGACATACATCTGACAGGGGTAGATTGTAGGTGCTCTATTTCTGCTCCTAGAGCATTCAGAAAAAAGTCACGGTCTCATGTTCCCATGTAATCCCATGTCCCACTGTAATCACAACAGCCATCCACTGAACTAAGGCAAGTTGAGGCTGTTCATTCAGGATGTGCTTTGGGAAGTTTTTTCTTGTTTTGCAACCACCAAATCTAGATGCTTACTTTCTAAAAGCCCCCTGAGATTTTGTGAAATCACCAGAGTCCAAGCCTGGCACTTTAATAAAATCCTACGCAGAGCTAGGAAACAACTTCAACAACTTTCATTGGTCTCTAGGGTTATTTCTAGCCATAAGGTCTCAGTCACTCATCCGACTTCTACCCCAAATAAATTATAAAATCAAGAATCCTGCAAAATAAACACAGACCAAATGAGGCTGTTTACCACCTATGCTTCTCACGCTACTTTGTTTCTCTGTCCCATCATCTTTCATCTGTTGGCTTCTGTAAGAACGAGCTGTCTCTGGAGGCACCTCATCTACAGCAGTTGGATTAAGAGCACAAACACAACACAAGCAATTCAAACTGGCCTCACAAACCAGTTCCACCCCCCAAAGGTACTGGAGAAGATGGGGGCAGAGATATAAATCATAACTGATGTTAAACCGCAGATGCATCACTTCACAAAGGCCCAGGGACTGGCATTCAGAGCAGAGGAATTAGGGAGTTTAGTTTGGAAATAAGCGGCAGAAGACTTAGCACCAGACAGTCTGAAGAATGTTAAGTACATTTATCTTGTCAACAGATGAATGAAATTTTATCAGCAGAGACAGAGAGGATAATTTGACCGATCTCTCTCTCTCCCCCTTCCTGCATCTCAAGGAAAGAAAATCAGTAGTTCTATCAGTAAACTTCAGTTCCCTTTTTGTTCCCAAGGACCTGAGAGCATAGGACGTATCAAAATCTCCCTTGCACACAGGAGAGGCTCAGGATGCAGCAGAAGGAGAGATAGAGGAGCAAAGCTGGCAGAGGACCGAACCTACTAGCGTTCACAATAAGATAGAGATTTTGCTGGAACAGGTTGTAGGATACCCAGAAGAGAGAGCAACAGGACTGCTGTGCTCACTGAAGAGTCTGTGCATGGGAAGATTGGACAGGGGGTTGTACAATGGGCCTGGGAGTTAGGGTTTCTCATATTCAAGCAGCAACTCTCATGCCAAGAGGCTTCCAGTACTGGAGACATAACAGCAACATGCTGCCTGACACAGCACTGAGGGGCTGCATCATCTGGAAGAACAGGGAAAATGGAGAGCCATTGGGACTGGCTATTTCCTGAGCACCCGGAGTCCCATTTGAAGAGGTTCCCCCACCCATCCCTAGTAGCACCAGACACATTATGAAACACAAGAAGGGGGTGTGTGCACACAACAAAATGAGGAGCCTGTTGTAGTAATGAAGAGCAAGGGGACCTAAGGACTATGACAATGGCCAGGCACAGAATACACTGCACTTTGCAAAGCCCCACAAGGCTCTGGCAACCAGAACATCCCACTTCTTCTCCCTCTTGCAGCAATCTGACAGAGGCACAGCTTCTTCCCTCTATCCCAGCTTCACCTTTCATCTCCCCCCACTCCGAGATCTCCTGTGTCTGTCACAGCTGATTGCATGATCGGGGACCTGTCCTGGAAGCTCACAGAGCAGGCTCCAAGGCTGTGCTGTGGCAAAGGGACACCTGCTCTCACTCAGTATATCCAACTATGTCTGCTCTGTGGCTTTTCTTTCAAGTTCCAGCTATTGCCTTCACAAGTCCAGGACACGATACTGATTCCAGGAGCTGGAGGAGAAGCCGTTCCTCATCTGGCTGCTGAAGTGCTCTACACAAGCTTAGCAGAAGCCTCAGCAGTGAACCTGCAACAAAGCCCAGTCTGGGAAAGGAAGTGAAGGAGGCGAAGTCTCCCCTAGCTACAGGCACTGCTCAGTTGCGATGTACTATTGGTTTGACCTGAAAAATGTATGGCAGGAACTCCATCTGTACAGATCCTGGTGAGGTCACAACAAGCTCTGTTAAAAGTTTTACTCTAGAAGTTATAGCTTGTTGG
>NW_010431865.1:0-7071 GCF_000710305.1 Buceros rhinoceros silvestris
CAGTTCTGACATCGCTGCCCTTTGCTCGGTGGCATCTAAGTTCATTTTTCGTTGATCTGGTGGATTTTTACTGTAATGCCCTTGATACGGCGAACGGCCACCACAGCAGTGACGATACATGGGGTTAGAGAGCAGTTAACACCACAAGATCAATCCCTTTGCTCGGTGGCATCTAAGTTCATTTTTCGTTGATCTGGTGGATTTTTACTGTAATGCCCTTGATACGGCGAACGGCCACCACAGAAGTGACGATACGTGGGGTTAGAGAGCAGTTAACATCACTGGCTGTTCTCACCGAGAATGAAATCCCCTTGAGGCACGCGTCAGGCTCCCCCATCCTCCCGCATCAGCAACCAGGTGCAGCCGGGTCCCGGAGCAGAAGCAGTCCTGTGGATGGGTTCAGCCCAGCCTGAGACAGGAATTACCCAGGCGGTTTCCAGCATTTTTGGAGTAGTGTTGTGTAATTCGTAGTGACATCGGGATACGTGAGTACATCGGCGTTTTTTTCCAGTTAGTTTAAGAATCTTTAAAGTGTATCTTGAAGAAATAACAGAAAACTTGAGCAAATTTTTAACCTGTAAAGCAACACAGAAAGTTGACTTTGCCATGGGGCATTTTTATTTTCTTCTTACGTTTTTATATTCATCTTGCTTCTTCCTCTAGAACAACTAGCTGAGTTGCGTCAGGAGTTCATCCGCCAGGAAGATCAGCTCCACGAGTACAAGAAGAACAATACTTACCTCACCAGGCGGCTGGAATACGACAGGTACGTTAGTAAGTGGGGAGCTCTGTAGTTATTACGAAGTGCCAGTTAATCCTGTTTCTCCTAATCCTCAAACTCAAGCGTAGTCGCTCAGTGATGTGACTTGGACTTAGCTGGTTATTTGGTTTTAAAGTCTTTTTTTTTTTTTTGTGGTGGTGTACTCCTCCCCCCAAAGTGAGCTGTGATCCAAGAACAGTCAGATTTGCTGGAATTGTTCAGCGTTGGACCATTTTAGGTCAACGCATTTTCTGTAATGCAGAGACCTTGGTTAACAAGCACTGAGGAGAGTTTAACCAGCACAGCTCTGAAGCCGCCAGTGGTGGTAATGGCTGCCTCAGTGCAGCTGAAAGCATTGGGTATGTTCAGATTTTAACTTGACCTCAGCCTTCACCTTTGAGATGGAGAAGCAGGAGAACAGCTACTGCAGCCCTGAGGAGTGGGGAGATCAACACTTGAGAAAATACTTGGAACTCAAACGCACACAAATGTTCCTTATTCTCTGTGCTGTCGAGTCTTTGTGGGAGGCAGGGGTTTGGCTGACCGCAGTCAGTCTCTGCGTGGCTTGTCAGAGGAGTGGAGACACTGCTGTGTCTCTCAGATGCCGGCGTTGGAGTCAGTGACAGTAACTGGTAGTAGAATTTGCGTGTCTTCTGTGTCAGCAGCTGTGGGAGATGCACTGTTGTCCCCGTGGAGTCCAGTACGTTGCTGACAGACCAGCTGTGAAGCTCGACTCTTGACTTTTTGGTTGCTTTCCAGGGTTTGGAGGAAATGTGATCGAGGCCGTTCTGTCTGTTGTGCTGTTTCCCTGCTCTGTCCCTGTTTTTCCCAGTTCTGCTTGCTTTCTCTGTTCAGCCCCTTTCCACTGCGCATCCATGCCAGGACAAGCCTTTGTGGACAGACTATTTGACTTACAGCTCAGGGTTGGCTTTTTGTGCCACTTCGTATATTTCCCCCATTTATTTATGGTCAAGCAGATACAACAGATGATATATAAGTAATACCATGTCTCTGCTCCAGTCTGCAGTGTGGGCAGCAGATCAAGGAGATGAGACTGCAGTATGAAGAGAACCTGAAGAAATTAATGGACAAAGTTGCGTGGGAACAAAAGGTAACATGTGGCCAGGTTTCTCTGTGGAATTAGAGGAGCCTGAAGTCTGCTGTAAGACTCGGCGTTCCAGATATATGGAGGCCTCGGACGTTTCTCCCCCAGCGTGCCATTCAGTATTGTCCTGAGCATCCCTGAATGGGTGTTAGTGTAAGAGCTTCTGCCTGCTTGGCTCGGTCAGCGAACCGAGCCTTCAATATCAGGCTTAATTCTTTGCTCTGCCACAGCCTTCCTGCTTGATGTCATGGCAAAGGATTCCAGTTTCTCCTCTGTAAAACGGATCATACTTTATCGCTCTCCAGGGTAGGATCTGTGTTCTCACAGCCGTGTATAGGTTATTGCAGAGGGGAACCTGATCCCTCCTGGGGCCTCGAGGTGCTAATGTGATGCAAATAGCAATGGTATCAAGGGTGTAATTACATGGTGCGAGCTGCCCGTGGAACAAGGGCCTCTCTCCTACAGACAGATGAAATAACCTGCTTTTCTTAGAATTTAATTTCCTTTCTTTGTCTGTGAATATGAACCTGTCAAATAGTAAGGCAGATTTGCAATAGATTTCACTCAGGTCTTTCTTGCAATCTGGAGTTGTTTCGCAGTCTCTGACCTGAGGCTTCAGGCCTGAACCTGTTTGTGTTGCACTCAAGAGCTGCGTGTGGCCACAGAAACGTCAGACAGCCTAGTGCGTGCTACAGCTCCTGCTCAGAGCTGTGTCCCTGCTCATCAGCCCTCAGCACCCAGGGTTGTGTGTGGAGCACTTCTGCTGTTTGCTTTAGTCACCATCTAATCCCTAAATGTGGCTTTGCTTACCCAGCGTAATCTGGCAGTTGAGGGGTTCATTTTGTAACAAAGTTAACATTGGTTCCTTATGAATTTATTCTCACAGGCCACACAAAAAATTCAGTCCAATAAAGACACTGAAGTAAGTCCCAGTAATGATGACCAGGCAGTATCTAAGAGTGTGCCCGAGGCAGAAGATAAGAACGTGGTCAAGAACGAGCAGCCTTCAGATCGTGCTGTAAATGGCAAAGGTACTTCCTTGGTTCTGTCATTCTGATAGATAATGGGCCGATAGGGTTGAACCATGTGTTCTTCTGCAGCAGAACGTTGAATTACTTGGCTCAGATGGCTTCATGAGCTGCACAGGATTGCAGCAAGTCAGGGTTTAGCGGTGTCCAGAGGTTGGTGTGTCCTTTCTCCGCCTCCTTGTACAAAAGTAGCTCCTTGCACAGTTCCTCATGTGGCCAGCTGTGACCCGGGGGTGGCCCCTCTGGCCCCTGTGGGATGTGTCGTGGGCTGGGCTGGGGAAGGGCATGCTGTTGGAGAGCTGCAGTCTCTCCAGGGGCAAGGTGGCTGGAGGTGAGGAGCACTGACACCGCGGTGAGGAGTCTTTAGCTGGGAAAGCAACAGGAACAGTGGAGACCTCTGGTTATCAGGAGGCTCTCGGTGGGTAACTGGTGCTGTTGCCTCCCCGAAAGGCACACGGTTCCTCTTTGTTTCTTCTTCTTGGGCTGCTGAATCAGCCCTTTCTTCTATCAGTTCTGTGTCTGTTCCACCAGCTTCTTGCAGCAGGTTTTTCCTCCTCTGCTACCAAGAGCAGTGTGTTACCTTCTCTGAGGGCCGCACTGACTCGGGAGCACTGCTCCAAGACAGTCCCCAGTGTCTTTGTCAGCGGTATGAGGACTGCTGTAGTTGCGTTATTGCTGTGGGACCTGTTCTGTGGATAAAGGGCTGTTCTTCTGGTCATGGAGCCTCCCGCAAGAGGGAAATCCACTGTTCAGACTTCCAGGTGGATAAGGCAGAACATCCTATTCTTGTCTTACAGAGAAAATGAAGGTGGGAGGAGATGCAGGCATGCCCGAGATAGAAGACAATGACCCTGCGAAGGCCGAAGATACCCCCACTGGTGAGAGAAGTACTCCACTACTTCCACATTTGGGTTCTTGGTGACCTTTGTATGCTGTTCAAATGCCACACGGTTCATAGTGAATGTAAAATTTAAAAATCTGTCTATGGGGATAAAATTCAAGTGGAGTGTGGAACTGGGTAGTTTTTACTGTGCTTTAGAGGTTTGAATTCTCAAAACTGAATGCTGCTGGTAATACACCCCATCCCACCCTGTCCCCCATGCCTAGAAATCCTGTGTTTTCATCTATGCTTTAATGACAAGAAAACAACAAAAAAAGTAAGTTTACAGGATTGTTAGAGGAAGACCTGGTATATAGTGTCTGTTTGTTTCGTGTTAATGTGCTTGTCCATGTATTTTGTTCCAGCTTTAAAGAAGCCACTTATTTCTGCTCCTAAAAGTGAAGGTCACCAGCCCGCTGGGAACCTGCCCACGGAACAGCCCCATGCTCCAAACCTGGCCCCAGGTAAAAATCTGATGAGCAGGTGACAAATCAATGTTTCGCAGGAACCCCCGTTGAGTATGTGACCTCAACACGCGTGTTAGATGGGAGTGGCCCCCCCTCGGTGTGTTTGGTTGCTCACAGAGAGAAGGGTCAGTTTGTGCAGGATGCGAACTGAGTGTGATCTTGGTCTGGCTTCCCGAGGCACTGAGGCTGCTGGTTGCACAGTCTCTTCTTGTCCTCCCGGCACCCAGTAATTTCTGAGCCTTTGGACCAACTTAGCCAAATCTAAGTCAGAAGTTTCAAAGACAAGCGCTTCAAGATTTCTCCTCTGGACAGAGGAGAGTAACTGAGCTCAGCGTTCCTCCCTCGGGGTGCTACTTGGCGAGGGCTGCACCGTGATGTCAGGAGCTGATCTCTTGGCAGCCAGTTACCCTCGGGGGTTAAACAGCGGGACTGTCGCTTGCTCAGAGTCCTCCTGTTCCTGCCAAGAGCTCTGGTGAGGGTGCTGTTGGGCAGGTTCAGGACCTGAGAGGACCAGAAGTACTGCAGTGAGAGGGTTTAGGAGAACCCCCTTTAGAAAGTACACAAATGCCCAGAAGAGAGACTTTAGCGTAGTGCTCGTGGTGCAGTCGCTTTGCTTTAACGTCAAAGGGGACGCTGGGCTGTATCCATGCTGCAAGTGGCACATTCAGACGCTGTCCTGCTCAAACCCTTCACTGTTAGGTACTTGTGACATGACCAGAGAGCCTGAAGATTGTTGTTACGCCCTGTATTAGCTCTTTTGAAAGAAGGCAGATGGAGTGGTTTTTAATTTCTTTCCTGTTGTGGTGGGTGTGTAAGCAGACTTGAACAGCAAAATCCGTGAGCTCGGAGTCTGCCTACATGGTTAAAGCTTGTTTCCAGCTGTCAGATCTTTTAAACAGTTGGTTTTTGTTGTTCTGAGCTAGTCCTTCATGTTGACTTTAATGAGAGAACATGAACGGTAGCAAGTGAAAGGCCGCTTCCCTGAGCGCAGGGTTGGTCGGCTGCAGGTGGGTCTGAGTTTCCAGGGGCCGGGGCTTTTGGTGTGCTGCGGTTAGGTAGTCCTGGGGTTCTGCTTGTTATTTTTAGTATAACTTCGAGACCTACTGCAGCCCCTCCTCAGATCCTAGCTCTGGAGACAATAAATGGTGCTCAGTAGATTTGAAAAGCAGAATCAGCAGGAGGATAAAACCTCCATAAAGGTGTTATTGTTCTGGGCTTCACCAAGTACTTGAGCACACACAGAAAACCAGTGGAGGAAGTAACGGCTCAGGACTGGTTTTGTGTTAAAACGTGGTGAGTGTGGTCATGATACAGCCTGCTCTTGGACCCGTGTAAAAACTGAACTCGCTTCCTCCTTCTGTAGGTTTGCGCAGTGACAACGATGGAAATGCCGATGTTGTGAAGCAGATACCTCCAAACTCCCTCCAGCACTTAAATTTCGAAGACAAAATGGAAAATCAGAAAGAACGCAAACTTGAGACAGAGCATATAAAGATTCCAAAGAGCAGAGTTAGTGACATGCAGAAGATGAAGCAAAGTAAGTTGGCCAATGTCACGTACTTCAGAGTTTGAAGAAAATCACTGTATTTTCTCTCTGTACTGGTGCCTGTCTGGAGAACACGGGCTGTTACAGCTGGGGGCCTCCTGGAGAGCCGCCTGGAGGGAAATGTGGAGCAGCACTGTGTAACGGACATGCCTTAATATGTCGTCTTTCCCATACTCAGTCATGTAAAAAATTACTTGCTTACAGGCATTTAAGATGCTTTTGGAAGTGACGACGCACTTAAATAGATTAAGTTGGGACTTTTGATACGTGCATGGTACCAAGTCACCTCCATCCACGCAGTGTTACCTGACTTAAACACAACAATACTGTAAGAATTCAGCCCGCACGCAGGGGGCTTTGGGGTGGTATGTGTGTATTGGCCAGAAGTTTGTTCTTGATTTTGTTTAAACAGAACCATGAATTGGCTTCAGGAATCAGGGATAAGAATTCCGAAAGCCAGGCTTGCTCTCAGGGCCGGAGAACCATGAACTGTTTTTTGTCATAAAAGGTTGAGTTTGGGAAGTTCCCCTCGTTAGAGTGAACTTATGGTTTCTTTTCACAGTCTAGAGCCTGACTGGTGATTCTGCAGCTTGCAGAAATTGCAGGAAAATAGTCCTAACCTCCAGCAATCTCTGAAATATGCCTTGAAGAACAGAGAAATAGGTTTAAAGTAATTCCCCAGCAGTTCTTGTAACAGGTTCTGGTGGCTGTTCTGAAGCAGAGGTTACGTTAGAACAGGGCAGTGAGCACCTTGGCAGAGGCCTGGGAGGGGGATGGCAGAAAGGGCTGGACAGGGGTGTGGGGGCTCAGTGTGTCCTTCTCCCCTCACGCCCTCGTAGCCTCCAGAGGTCAGAGGCTGAAGCCTGTAGATAGCACCAGACCTTACCTGAGAGGTTTGAGAAACCTCACGAAATGGCTCCTGAACCATTTGAGAGAGGTACCATCGTACCAGAAGAAGACAGGGCTCTAAAGATGAAGGGAACAAGGATTTGGGGAGTTCGGAGGTTCGGATTCCTGGGAAGGCAACTGGGCAGATGCTCAGTCGTTTTGAACATGGTGTCACGAGTGACACATGGGGGATTCTGCGAGAAGAGCTCGTGTCAAAGCCATCAGAGTGTTCTCAAAGGGAGGAAGGCAGGAAAACCAGGTGTGGCTGTTGGCGGCAAAGAATGGAGACCCGGTCAGGAAAGACTGGCTGTTCGATGGGTGCCCAGCTGGGAGACAAGGCTGTTCCAGGGACAGGCATCGCTGGCGGGGGTGCTGGGAAAACCCCGCCCCCGCGGGG
>NW_010431865.1:7137-9047 GCF_000710305.1 Buceros rhinoceros silvestris
GCGGGGCTGCTGGAACAGCCGCTCCGCAGCGGACAGAGCTGCACCCTTCGCTTGGCACCGCTTGGTGTTTGGTGCTGGCCAGTCACCGGCGTGGGAGAGGTGGTGCCAGCAAGGGCAGAGCTTGTAAACATAAAAGGAGAGTTCCTGTGCAGGGTGAGCGCCAGGCAGCCAGCGAGCAGTTTGGACAGCGCTGGTGTGTCAGCAGTGGACGTGGGTCAGCAACAACTGTCTGAGTGAGGTCTTCCTCCGGGCTGTGCCAGCAGGGATGTGGACTGAGAGGAGGAGGAGGAGTAACTGGCTCTGGTTTACCTAGTGCTTGAGAGGCTTCCTCTGGCTTCAGAGAGCAAAGGAAGAGAGTGCAAAGCTGGAAGGAGTTCAAGGAGAGGAGAAAGAGGGTTTAGTGTGAGGGGAAAAAGGCTCTAAAAAGACCAGGGTTGGAGGGGTAGGGAAGGGATGTGATTTTCTGATTTGTTGGTGATTTTTTGCTTGTTGCTGGAAGCAGACCTGTAGGGAAGGCTGCAGTTACGTTACCATCCCTGGGGGATGTTTCTGATGAAGCGGGAGAGGTGTGTTCCACACTGGCCTGCAGCCTGTGCGAGCCGGGCTTGCACTGGGTCCAGAGCTCCGCCAGACTGGGCGGTTCATGGAAGGAGCTTCCTGCAGGTCCTGCTCTTGCCTGTCTGGGTGACTACAGCCGAGGCGGCAGAGCCTCACCTTCCAGCTGGGGGGCCTGTCAGTGGATGAGCTGTCCCCCTGGTAACGGGTTAATGCTGGGGGGGGCTGGCTGGGGGCCAGGAGCAGCGAAGGGAATCTCTCCTCTGTAGGCTGGGACTGTGGGTACCTCAGAGCCATCGTCACTGGTCAGCGTGTTCCTTTTCTCTTGGCTCCTTGGGATTTGGAATAACTTCCTCTGCACACTGTAATGGCGCAGTGAGGGAGAGACTGTCTGACACGGGAACGGCTAACGCAGGGCTGGAGACAGGTCCTCTCCTGGTCGGTCAGCAGTGGCTGTCTAGAAAGGCCCATGGGAGATCAATCCACCTCTCAGCGTGGAGGAGCCCAGCTCGGGCACTCAGCTTTCAGCGGGAACAGTGGCCTGGCTGGGGTTTTGCTTACTGGGTGCTTCAGAACATGCTGGGATGAGACCAGTAACTGTTACTGGTCAGGGCAGCCGTCCTGTCTGTCTGGATTCAGAGTTGGGGAACTTCTCCCAATAAACATTTTTTATTTTGATAGCACAGGTATAAAAGCACCTTTGGCACTAGGTACAGTGGTGGGCACATTGTGTCTGCTCTGTCTCAAAAGCAGCAGAACCCAAAAGTGACTGTAGCAACACCCCAGTCTGTGCTCTTAGCTCCCCTCTGGGAAGGCGCTGGGTGCAGCAAACCTGCCATGCTGCTGCTGCTCCTTAAAGCCAGCCTGGAGCTGGTCCTTAGCAATAAGCATGTGGATGGCAGCTCCCCACAGTGGGTTTGTAAGGATCCAGCCTTGCGTAATACCCCGTGTGTCTCTTCAGAACTGATTTCAGCAAACGTTACCTGCAGATTCCAGCATCAGTGACATCCTTAAAGAGACACAGAACTGTTTGGGCTGGAAAAGCCCTTTCAGCCCCTTGAGTCCCCCTGTTCCCCAACACTGTCAGGTCCCCACTGGCCCCTGTCCCTCAGCGCCACCTCCACACGGCTGGGAAACCCCTCCAGGGATGGGGACTCCACCACTGCCCTGGGCAGCCTGCGCCAGCCCTGCACAACCCCAACGGGACAGAAATGGCTCCTAATCTCAAGAGGTTCCTCTTCACCAGCCACGGTTCCTGAACAAGAAAGCAAAAGAAGAGCTGTTCTGGGTCCATGAGGGTTCATCAGGCCCCTTGTGCTTCATCTCTCTTTGCTGCTTGTCTGCAACTTCTTGGG
>NW_010431865.1:9078-19028 GCF_000710305.1 Buceros rhinoceros silvestris
AAATGGCTCCTCAGGGACAACCTCAACCTCCCCTGCAACAACTGGAGGCCGGTTCCTCTCGTCCTGTCACTTGTTCCTGGGGAGCAGAGACCGACCCCCCCTCACTGCACCCTCCTGTCAGGGAGTTGTCAGAGCCAGAAGGTCTCTCCGGAGCCTCCTTTGCTCCAGGCTCAGCACCCCCAGGTCCCTCAGCTGCTCCTCAGCGCATTGTGCTCCAGACCCTGCCCCAGCTCCGCTGCCCTTCTCTGGACACGCTCCAGCCCCTCAAGGTCCTTCTGGGAGTGAGGGGCCCAAATGGGATATCCTGTGCTGTTCCTAACCTCTTGTGCTTCAGGACAGCGTATTCCTCTGTGCCTCAAGCAGGCAGTTGGTGTAAAGCCTGTGTGGGGACGCTGACAGGTTTGGAGTGGTTTGAGGGATCCACAATGCCATCAGGATTCCAGATCTTACCCCTCTGCTTCAGAAAGCAGTTGGTGGGTTGCTGAGTCCAGCTACCAGTGACTCCTGTTCCAGTGTTTGCCTGAAGTCTTGGTATCCCAAGACCATTTTATGTGCCTTGTGTCAGAGCGTGGATGTTCTCCTGGTGTTGAGAACTCACCTGCTGCCTCGCTCGTTTGTACCCCTGACTCTGCACACACCACCAGCAGACCTGCTGCCAGCACCACCCAGCCCCAGAGGACTGCGGGGCAGGTTCCATTTGGGGTTTGAAGTAGCTTGAGCTAAAATAGCAACTACTTTGAGTGGGATGAAGCCCCTGCAGTGAAGGAGTAGCTGCCCCTGAAGCTGGGGCTTCCCAGCTCCCTGGGATCGGAGCTGGCCGGGGCTGTGGGGGTTGCTGTGTCTAGGATCTCTTTCTAACATTTTAACCTTTCCTTCCCGAGTCTGGTCGGTGCTGGTTTGTCACAGTAGTTCTGGCATATCCACAGGCTGGTTTTCCTGGAAGTTCAGTGCTTCCCATTTGTGTTCCGCATGTGCGCGTGGAACGGTTCTGTTTCACACAGAATGCAGCGTCCAAAGCCTCAGGCAGCGACAGCAAGGGCTGCTCCGATAGGGGTGACTGGAGACGGAATAGTACACAAACTGCTGGTTTCTAAACAGATCGTAATTTCTTCTTGCTTGATTTATGAAAATAACTGAAACTTTCTGTACATTTGAGCTGCGCTAAATGTGGTTCTTTTGCTTTTCCTCCCCCCGATAAGCTCTATGTTATTGTTTCTGATTTTCCTATACTGCCATATACGACAGTTTTCATTGTTTAAAGAAATAATTCCATTTTTACCTCCATCTGGTCTAACCCCAACCTCCTTTTCGATCCTAACACTGAAATCATATTCTCCAGTTTCACTCCTCTGTTTCATGGCTTCCACTGCGAGTCACTCAGCATCTGCCCAGGCAGAGCTTTTCTCGGTCCCTTTCCCATCTGCAAAGATTGTATCGCACTCTAATACTATTTTTTTTAATTTCTGTACAATCCCTCCAGACTCGTGTCCTCTGCAGACCCGCTGTTCCATTCTGTAGGCACAGACTGCCCAGACCCGGGCTGGACTGGAACCCCCCGTGTCCCATTAGCCCCCAGCTCTGAACTCGACACCCCACCATCCACCTCCCGTCCTGTGCCTGACCGATGTCTGGCTTCTCATAGTTCCAGCTAACTCATTTTCCTTGTCCAGTGTCTGGAACTATCCTTAATTCTTTGCTGGGAGAGAAAATACTGGATTCAGACAGTTTTGAAAACTGCCAAAGCTTAACAGGGAACCAGAGAGTAAAGCCAGATGAGTTGGGCAGTTCAAACAGTGGCGCAGCGAGGCAGGGCAGAGCTCTGCCGGGTTCGTACCCTCGGCAGCACTGTCCGCACTCTGCAGATGTGGCCGTATGCGAGCCCAGCGACCCGCTGCTCCCCTGGAGTGGGAAAACACTAGTTCTCTGCAGAAGAAGGTCTCGATACTGAGCGTCCCCGTGTGCTCCTCGGCGTTCTCAGAAAGGGCCCAGTACTGTCTGTAGGTAACTGGAGGCAGGCTGGCTGCTGGGTGCTCGCTCTGGCTCTTTTCTCTGGAGCGAGGCTCGTCACAGCCAGCTCTCCCAAGCCCCCAGTGCTGAGTGACCGCATCCCTCCTTTCTGCAGGGGGCCGTGCTGGGCTGCCCTGCCCCAGCCCTCTCCCTTCTGCCCCTTCTCCTCCTGGCTGTCCTAACCCGCGGGGCTGCTGTTGGGTAGAACCTTGCTGTGCCTTTCCTCTCTGCTTCTGACTGAATCCTTTGCCTACTTCACAG
Source organism: Buceros rhinoceros silvestris (assembly GCF_000710305.1). NCBI lineage: Eukaryota > Metazoa > Chordata > Aves > Bucerotiformes > Bucerotidae > Buceros > Buceros rhinoceros. Next base: position 11,347 of record NW_010431865.1, read on the forward strand.
GCCGGTTCTTTGATGAGAATGAATCCCCTGTTGATCCGCAGCAGGGTTCTAAACTGGCGGATTATAATGGGGATGATGGGAACGTGGGTGAGTATGAGGCAGACAAGCAGGCTGAGCTGGCTTACAATGAGGAAGAGGATGGTGATGGTGGAGAAGAAGACGTCCAAGGTGAGCTTGGGCCTTATCTCCATCCCATTGTAACAACATCCACGCTGAGCACACTTGTTGAATTTGTGTCGAGCCTCTCGCTTTTTCAGGCGATGACCAATTTCTCGTTTAGATTAACAAGCTTTGGGCAATCTTGAAACCTGGGCCTTGCTCTGCGTTTGCAGCAACGTCTCAGCAGGTCTGAGCAGGTTCCAATCCCCTGCTGCAGTCGGGTGTGTGCAGCTTCTGCTGGGAAAATCCCTGCTTCAGCCGCGGGTTTGTGTGAAGCCCCGACCCTGGCACCTGGCCGGTGGGGCTGTGACCCGCGACATGCCAAAAGCAATTGGCCAACGCAGAAGGGTCGGTTTTTTGACCGCTGCCCTTGTCCTGCCCGCCCGGAGGTGGGCTGTGCGGCCAGGGCTCCCCGAGCCGCCCAAAGTGCCATCTTGGTGCGTTGTACACAGATTCAACAGGCTCCTGGTGTCCCTTGCTAACGAACCTCCAAACCTTGTGAACCCGGTGCCAGCCTGTCCCCGGGGGTGCACGTTCCCCGCCGCCCTGCTGCATGCGTGTCCCTGTGTCGCCTGTGGCTCCTCTGCCATGCTCCACCCGCCCAGTGCTGTCTGTGGAGGGCATGCATGGCTGCGGGGTGGGACGCTCAGCAAGCTCATAGCAGATTTCCAGCTAATGAAAGTGCAAAATAAAGGGGGGGGTGGGAGGGTGGAAATGGGAGTTCTGCAGGGCCCCTGGTTTGGATCTTCATCACGGAGGGTTTTTAGCTGGTAGTTTTCCAGGCAGGTATTTAATTGGTGCAATTAGTGGGGGAAGTGGAGGAAAAGCAACTGGTTTCTGTGGGTGTGCATCAGACTGTGCAGCGTAAGCGTCTGGGGCTGGGCTGGGAGTTTGAAACTCGTGAACAAGCTCGTGGCAAGTGTGGATCAGAACCTGGACAGTCAGTTAACTCCCGGGTAAATGGAAACTCCTGCTGCCCCAGGTGTGGCCTGTGACAGAGTGCTCTTGCTCCACACCAGCAGTAGGTTTTAGTTGCTGGGTGGCTGCAGTCCACTCCTCTGGACGGGGCGTTACTGAGCGTTTAAGTGGAGGAACACGAGTCCGGACTGCTGCTGCCGCCATCTGTGCTGTGGAGGCAGAGACGAGCTTCTACTGCTCCTGCGCTGTCAGGAGGAGGGAGCTGTGGTACGGCGGGCACGGCTGGATGGCCAATCTCTGCTCTGCAGATGGAAGCAGCTGTCGGGTTTTTGATGGGTTTTAGCTCAGTTCTCCCCAGTGTAAGCAGGGGGTGACACCAGCTCCTCCTCATGACAGTCCCTTAACTGGGCTTCCCAGTGCAGACAGTGGAGTTCTAACCAAGACTGTGAACCATGACAAATCTGTGGTCTTCTGCCTTTGGGCTCGTCTTTACTCCCAGCTCTTGTGTTCCTTGGAGCTCCGTGACCATTTGTTTCTAGCGTGATCACGTTGCTCTGGTGGACTTTACAGGGAAACTCATGGCTTTGGGTGGCAAGAGCTACCATTGTGTGTGCCCCAAACTCTTGCCAGTACCGTGCACAGGGTGAACACCGTTCCTGCCTGCCACTTCTGAAAGGATGGGGGTCATACAGGAGCACGTGGGGGGAAACCGCTGTAAGCTGTAGAGCCGGTGCTGGCGCAGCTCGCTGTGCAGGGGAGGTGTGAGGAAATTAGAGCGCTGCCTGCAAGTGGCCCTGCAGCGCTGGTCCCCATTTTGACATGGTACCAGTCAGTTCACTGCTCTGGGGGCTTTTAAACTCGGACCTGGTGAAAATCTCCTTTCTCATCAGCCCCTCTGCGTGGCCGTACTGGGTTTAATTGCTGGGGGTAAAGATCAGACGGTGCCTCTGGAAGCCTGTTCACGAGGAGTGGTCTGAGCAGCGTATGCTACTGCCTCAGACTTCATCTTCCAGCCCTGCCCTGTGCTGGTCCCCTGGTGTGCTGACTGGATCTGCTGTAAGTCTCATGGCCTGGCAAGCAGCACCTCTGCACGGAGCACTGCAGAAAAAGCCTCTGCTTCAGTCGGTACGCTGACTCATCTGCAGGCTAGGAGAGGGTAGAATTGGGGGCTTCAGAGGGAGGGAGGGAAAAACCCCTGAATTTCTGTCTCCAAACAGAAAACATCACGTGGGTTTGTGTCAGGCTTAGAACAAAGCATGTGGCATGTGCAAACAAAGCACTGGAACGAAACCGGTTTTTCTGTTGCCACCAGAGGTGAGGGCCCTCGACTGAAGGGAGGTCCGCTGTGAAGGGCAGCCCCAGGCGGGCACTCCTCCTCCAGGCACCTTCCTGACACACAGGACGGGCTTTAGAAGCAGTTGGCCTCTGCCACAGTGAAGGTGTTTATGTGATGGCTGGAGGGAGCAGGGTTCTCTGAACCAAGCAATGGCCACCTGCTGGGTGACCAAACCGCAGCCTATGGCCATGAGCATCAGCCGTTGGCTGCTGGGAGCAGGTGCCCCTGGGGTGCCCACCTCATGGACAGGCTCCCCAGCAACGGGTTGTGAAAGTGCTGCGGAGCTTCAGACAGCAGCTCATCATCTCGAGAGAGACCGAGGAGCCTCGACTTTGCTGCCCGCCCCGGTGAACAAATGTCTGTCCTGAGTGTAAAGGCACAGCTCGGGGATGCAGGAAAAGTCATTAACTGACAAGCTGGAGTTTTAGGGGGTTTTTGCTCTCGGCTGGGGACCCACACGGCAGGGATCTGTGCTGTGGCAGGAGGAGCACAGAGTGTTCTATTTCAGAGCATCACTCCGCAGTTTCTGATGGATTTTTTTTGCCTGTGCTGCAGTCAGTGGTTATGCTGAGGGTGCACGAAGGTTTTTAATGTTAATGAGGCACCAAAACCAAACCCCTGGGACTGGGAGTCAAGGATAGAGTAGAAATTCAAGGAGAGGTGGTGAGAAACAGCCAGTCTGGAAGACGAGATGAAGCATCTTCACTCTCAGTGGAGGACAAAGCTGTAAATCTGTTGTAGAGGTGAACCCAGCACAGGGGGAAACGGCCGCTCAGAAAGGGCTGCCCCTGCGTGGTCTCTGCTCTCTGTTCCCTGCTCTGGTCCAGAGCTGTGCTGCGATTCAAGAGCAGCCGCTGTGACAATGGGCTGGCTGCTCATCACGCAGGAGCCTGGCGAGATGGGTTCACTCGAGCTGCAGGGAGCAGTGGGGAAATGGGTGGTGTTGGTTCTTCAGGAGCGACAAGAGGGAGGACAGGGATTTCCATTGGTGAGGGGCTGGAAAAGGTCGAGAGCTGCTTTTTATGTTCTTAACGTGACCCTCGAGCCTGAGAGAAGCCTCACAGTAAGCGTAAGGCGTTCCGCAGTCTCCTGAGTCGCTAAAGCGCTGGAACACAGCTGCAGCAGTAAAGCCAAAGGTGCTGTCCCGTGGGCTGACAGCTGGGCTCGCCGTCCAGGCCCACGCGCATTCTCTGTGCTTTCCTCCATCCCGGTGCCCAGGCGAGGCTGGTCCGGTGCGGAGGTGCCTCAGCAGCATGTGCTGGGAGCGTGCGCTGCAGTATTCTCTCAGTAGCGTCCCGTGGGATTGATCTGATGTTTTAATTGCAGATGACGAAGAGAGAGATGTGCAGAACGACCTCGCTGACTACAGCAAGCCCCGCTTCAGCGACGGGGTGCTGTAAGGCCCAGCCGGGCAGGAGACGGGGACGAGGAGGGACCGCAACGGAGCAACCTGACGTGCTGCAAAACTGAACCATTTTCCCTTCGGCGTTGCTGCCTCGAAGCTGGGAACCGGGGGCGCTGCGTGCCCGCGGCAAAGGGAACTGCTCTGCCCATCTGTACATAGTTGTACTCTTGCAATGGTATTCAGCGACCCGGGTTGTTCCCTTGAGCCGATGACTTAGACTGTACCTTACCTGTCATAATCTTCACACTTCAATACTACAACTGCGGGCTGAACCCTTCCTGCGACTTAGAAACCTTTGTAAACTGGAGAACTTGTACAGTTTGTATCTCGTGTAACAAACACACTGTGGGAACAACGTATGGCCAAAGGACTCCTTTTCTACAGCACCACCTGCACGGGCAGAGCTACCCCTTCCCTCCTGAGAGCCGCCTGATGTGTCTCGGGCAGTCGAGAACCAACGGGGTGTTCATAAAACCGCTCCTTCCACGAGGTGCCTGAGGAAAGGCTGCGGCGGTCCCCAGAGCAAGAGCCGCCTTAATTCCAGTCCCCGCTGACTAGATCTCGTAGCTGGAGCTGGGAATCACTGCTATGTGGATTGTCACAATCTGGTACCTCCTGGAAGTTGTGTGACTCACAGCCTGTTGGAGTGGGCACTATCGAAAATCCAGCGGAGCCTGTGGAAATGTTGGTGTTTGTGTGAGAGCCACTGTGGTGGGGAGAACAGCCGGGCTTTGCAGGGCCTTACTGGAAGGACCAGCCCTTCTCCCCTCGGGGACATGCCATGACCTCAGCGTCACGCCTCAGCCCCCCGTCACGGTCCCCCCGGTTTGTTGACAGCTCCGTCTCCCCACATCTGCTGCGCTCCGTGTTTTCACGTTTTATGTTGGAAGGGTTCTAGGTCAGATAGTCGTTTGTGTTCTGGGATCAGGCACCTTCTGAACTTTGCAGAGCCAGTTCCGTTGCTCTGCAGGGCTGGAAACGGGGATTATTAACCCACCTGCTCCTCCAAAAGGGCTGCTGCGGACAGAGAGGCCAGGGCTCTGACATGGGTGGCTGTCCTGTACCGCTGCGCTCGGGTCTGGTTTGATGTCATGGCTCGGGTTTGCTTCAGTGAACCTTTCATTCCATTCCAACGGTCATACAGTAATTTTTTTGTTGGCTGCAGGGCTCTTCTACCGATCAGTCTTAAATATCCAAGAAATACAAATCCCAGATTCCAGCAGCGCATCTCCAGGCGTTTTTGTTTTGGGCTTGAGCTCTTCATTCCGTACTGCTGGGGGTCGCCCTGGGCATGGGGTGACGTACTTTTGGTTAGGAGTCAGATGCTGAAGCCGCTCAGAATCAGAGGCTGTACGAACACCCCAGGACGAGGGTGCGTCCCAGCGGGGCTCCCAGAACAGCGCTGGCTTCGGGAAATACTGTATTTAAGCGTTACAGATTTTTCATTTGTCTTAAAATGTAATTTCACCCTGAATTAGGTGTTAACTCGGTTCTTCTAATGAAAGCAACAGTTATGGGTTCTAATAAATTAAGTTGTTTAAAGTATGTGAGGCTGCTGGCTGCTTTCTTCCCTTTGACTGTATGAAATGGGATTAATGGGGCTTCACGAAGAGCGACATCCCTCCCAGCTCGGTTCTGCCCGTGCGGGGCAGCCCCAGCGTCCGCTCCCAGACACTCCCAAGCCAAAAGTCTGCTGCAGCTCCGGTACCTGGGGGCACAGCGACGCGGGCAGCAAAGTCTGAGCGTAGACTAATGCAGCAGCGTCGTACCCAGGGCAGAAAACCTGCGGGAGTCCTGCTGTGACCCCCTGGCACCGTGGCCAGTCCTCCTGCAGGGCTGGACCTGCTGCTTCCACCCCTCAAAGGCTTCACAGCAACCAAACGAGCTGCTGAGAAGGTCCGTGAGGGGAAGGTTGTGCTAAAGGAGCCGCCCCTTGGTAAGCGCCCGGCTCCGGCTCCTGCCCCGGTCAGGAACTCTCTGTGGTCATGGCACGACTGAGCCTGGTTCGCAGGCAGGACGATGCTGAGCTTCAGTGTGCAGCAGATCCCGTGACCGTCCCCTGCGCAGCCTGGTGCCACCTTTTGTTCCCAGTAACGTGATGGGGGGGACACATTTTATTTCGTTTTTTTCTAGAATACTAAACCATTCCATGTGCTTTCTTGGACCCTGTCCCAGTGTGGAGAAAACAGCCGTTCTCCGTCAGAGTAGGATGCTCCGTTAGCGCCCGGGGACCGTTCTGGTGCGGTGACCATCTGGAGTGAGTGGAAGATGTGAAGGTTCCTCAACGTGTTTCTGTTCGCTGTGATTGTCCTCATAACCTGGTTAGTCCTGTGAGTGACACAGAGTGACGTCACCTGGCATCCTCGACAACGGCACAAGGTAACTGATGGGGGAGAAGAGGCGAATGTTGTAACCAGAGTCCTGCTCTCGCTGTTGTGTGCACCATCACCTTCTCCCAGTGTGGAAGTTCTCTTGGTCTTGCTGTCTCCCAGTAGAAGAGTAGAAACAGTGAAGTTTCTTTAGGTCTGATGACAGTAAAAATTAAACCCTGGCTTTCAGAGCCTCGCTAAACCACCTCCTTTTAATGGCAGTGGCAGAGGGAACGAAGTGCTCTGCATCCCCCTTTCCCAGGAGCCAGCCCAAGTCTCCCTCCCAGGTTACCGCTGGTGAGGCGAGAAAAATTAACGGTCTTCATCCTGTTTGAAAAAGGTGTAAAATACCAGCGCTGATGGACACCAGGCAGCTGCTGCCTCCTGGGGTTGTTCTGTTCCTTGAGAAATGAATGCTTGCTTTTTCATGACTTGTTCCATAATCCCCTGAGGAAGAGGGAGATGGAGTTATGAAGGCGGGACAGGAGGACACTTCCTCCCTGCTTTGGTGGGGGCTCCTCAGCAGAGCCCGCAGCGCTCGGCGCCATGCTGACGCAGGCACACGCGGCTGGTTCCCTCTGAACAGCACCGGGAAGCTCAGCACGGGTATGCGGGAGCCCGGGGCTTGTTTACCGCTGTAGTTTGGGAAAATACTTGGCTGAAGCATGGCCCGTTCAGCCGCACGGCTGGATCGTAGCAGGAAGCCTTTTAAGGAATCTAATTTAGGTCACTAAGCACTTTACCCATCGTTATTTAGTGATCCAACGTTTAAGGAATTTTATTTCTAAGGGGAATTGTTCTTTCAAACAAATTCCTCTTCAGCAAAAAAAAAAAAAAAAGTCTGCTCTTTTGGGAAACTGCCAGCGCTCCAAGCGCTTGGTCCGTGCTTGGGTTCGGTTTTGCTCGTAGGTGGCTTTGTTAGATCTGCTTTCTGAGCCATCTCCCCTCTCACACTGCTTCCTCCACCCCACCAGTCCGGCCTGTGCCACCTCCTCACCTCCTTTTCTCCCTCAGGCCGGCAGTTCTGCCTCGCTGCCCTCCTCCCCCTCCTCCTCCTCCTCCTCACACAACGCCAGCGTCTCCTCTGGCCTGCGCTCATGCTGGGTTCCTCCCTCACAGCCCGGCCCGGCAGCACAGCTCCGCGGCTCCAGAGGTACCTTCTCCCCCCTCTCCCCAGCCCATCGCTGCCGACGGACAGCAGCAGCCCAGCACCTCCCCAGCAACCCCTCCCTGCCCGCAGCTCGTCACCCACTGGGGACCGCTGCTCTGGAGCACTGGGGCGTTTGGTCAATGGTGAGGAAAGGCATCAACCCCTGCTGGAGCTGGAGAACAGGCATCCCATAATCAACAACCAGAGACATCTTTGTTTTCCCAGGAACTCCCGGAGCTCCTCGTCCTCGGCTCCATGTGAGGTTTGCTCTTTGTGCGGGATCCTGAGAAGCCCCAAGTCCCACTCGCTTCGTGCTGTTTGTTAATGCTGTAGCAAGGCTGAAGC
>NW_010431865.1:19511-21388 GCF_000710305.1 Buceros rhinoceros silvestris
CCTGTGCCGAGCAGGACGCGGTGAACACCTGCTCTGCTGAGGAAGGTCTGGTGCTGCTGGAGAACAGCCACTGCCGGTGTTACTCACCCAGTCCCACAGCTACGCCCCCCAGCCCAACGGGCCGGGTTCTCCAGCACCGCCACCGGCGCTGATGACTAACCCCGGACGAACCGGCCTCCACGCTGGTTTTTAAGGTGATTTTGCAATGCCTGAGCTGTTTCTGCGGAGCTAGTCCCCGTTTCCATGGCAACAGCGGCACACAAACCAGGGACAGCTTTGAGAGCGCGCGAGCTGCCGGCACAGCTGCTTCCCAGACCCCTCCAGCTGGACCTCAAAGTCAAACTGGTGCCTGCGTTTGGTGGGACTGGTTTGCGGGGAAAATCACAGGAAGCGTCTCCACGGGACAGCCCAGCTGGGCGGGTTTCACACCGTCCAGGCAGTGGGCTGAGGCAGCGCGCAGCTTGCTCCGGTCTGAAGAACTCTCCATCCCCACCACCATGTGTTTTGGGAGGGGGCTCCTGAAAAAGGCAGCTGATGGGAACCAACAAACCTTCTTGTGTTCCCATCCAGCCTTCCTCCCCGCTTTGAGGTACTTCCCCCCACAGCACTGCCCGGCTGAGAGCTCAGCGCTGTCCCCCGGCAGAGGCTGCGGCAGGGTGGTAAAGACAAGCTCCTGCTGCTGCCCAGGGCCCAAATCCCAGCCATGGGGGCAGGAAAAACCAATCCTGAAAACAGGATTCAGGGGAGATGTAGGTCTCAGCGATGGCTTCGGCCAGCCAGGCACGCTGCCCATCTAGGAGCCTCCTCAGCTGAATTTTAACACAATTTGTTAAATTGGAAGAAAAAAAGAAAAAAGCATCAGCTGATAAACGGGGCGGAGCAGCCTTTATTTGGTGTGTACCAGAACACTACAATTACTTCAGTTAGGCCATTTTTGCCTAGAAGATTCCTGATCAGTTCATTCTTCCCTCTACACTCACTCTTCAGGTCCTCTGAGAGCAGCAGCTCCACCCTCCCTCACCCCCAAACACATTTATTTGAAAATGGGACTTTCAACAGACTTGAGATTAAAGGGCAAAGAAAAAGAGCAATGCGAAAAAAGCAATGTGAAAAGTCTGTTTTGCTCGCTTATGTTTTTCCCCAGCCTGCAACCGAGCGACCTGCCTGAAGGTGCGAGGAGCTGCTGGTGGCCACCAGCCTCATCCTTAGACACTGCGTGTTTTGAGCAGTGGAAAACATTTCATGTTTACAGGGTTGAAGAAAACGGGACATTTGGAGTAAAAAGGACCTTTGCTGATAGTCCTCAAGGTCTCCCTGTGCCTCCAGTTGCTCGTCACACAGCACACCCCGCAACGCAGCTTCTCCCCTGCTCGAGGACCTGCGGCTGAATGCCAGCCCCATCCCTGGCCCACACCAGGACTCTGGGCGGTGTTGTCACCTGCTCACTCCTCCTTGTGCTTGTCCCGGACCAGGGTCTCCAACCAAGCCAGGAACCTTAGGGGTAAAAATTGAAATAGCTGTTGAAAAAGTAAACTTTTATCTGGTGAGAGGCGCCACGATGGGTGCTCTCTGGAGACACCAGCCAGGAGCTGATGACCCAGGTGGGCCCAGCTGAAGTGTTTGGAGCATTACCCTGACAGGATCAATTTTCCTTCTGTATTTATTGGAAGTAGCTGCCATGACTCCCAAGTCGCTGCCAGGACCAGCAGCCCCTGCACATCGTTTTGCAATAAATCTCAACGTTGCCAAGGTTTTATCGAGGGCCAGCCCAAAGCCTTCCATCTCCGTTTCATCCTGCGCTTTGGTTTTCAATCTGCTGGTCAAACTCCCACCGGAAGCTGTGGTGAAGTGGCAGCCTCCAGGCTGAGGCAGCCGCA
>NW_010431865.1:21524-21990 GCF_000710305.1 Buceros rhinoceros silvestris
CAGCCGCAATGTTCCAGGGTGGGGGAACTGGTGTTTGGAGAGTAATTCCATGACCTGGCTCCAGAGCTTACCAGAACCACGGCTAAACCACAGCAACACGCAGTGCCCTGTGTCAGGGTGAGAGCGCAGACACATGGGTCACGGAGAGAAACTCACTAACACAGAACAACCCTCTGAGGACATTTAGGAAAATACCAAACTCCTCGACCACCATGAGCTGATCCCGTACCAAAGACCGAGGGGATTCTGGCAGTTGTCCCGTTTCCTACAGATTCCAAATGCAAAGTTTCCAGAGACCCAACCATGCACGCTCACGATATGCGTAAATAACCAGCTTCCACCCCTGGCGTAACGGGCTCTGCGGCACAGCGCTCGAGTCCACGTACATCACTGCTCGGGTGCCAGAACATTTTGCCCGAGGTGAAACATGTATAAAACACACAGTCCTTAGTCACTGGTGAGCAGG
>NW_010431865.1:22148-22586 GCF_000710305.1 Buceros rhinoceros silvestris
GGGAGTGGCCGGCAGCGCTTCGTCCGTCGGCCCGGCCCTGCCGAGAAATCTGACTTGCCTAGACACCATCAGACCAACGGGACTCCTGGAGCTTACGCAACCCTGTTACGGACAGCGCCAATCAATTGGGCATTAAAATCAGGATAAAGCTGTGTTTTGGTTTAAAATACAAGCACTCCCTCAGGCCTTGGAGACATATACGAGAGGGGAAAGAAAATCCACCCAACCAGAATTCCCTTTGTGTTCTCTCGGCCTCCCCTCCTCCTCGCGTCGGTGGTCCTTCCTGTCTCCCCCAAAACAGGGATGGAGGGAAGGAGACTGAAGTTTTCCTCCCAAGATGATTGGGTTCAGTCTTCCAAGGCAGCAAGGACACCTCAGGTTGAGCGCCTCTGGAGCCAGCAGCAGGGCAGCCACGAGCGGCGGGGGGGGGAAGGCGGG
>NW_010431865.1:22718-25633 GCF_000710305.1 Buceros rhinoceros silvestris
AGACCGGAGGCTGATTTCCACAAGCGTGAGCACTGCAGGCACCTGCAGCGAACAGCCAAGGAAATCCCTCACTGTTAGTGCCGGCAGCCCGGCTGTGCAGGCTTTCAGCAGATGGGCCTTGCCGAGGCCTCCTCGAGGTTCCAGGGATCCCACGAAGAGCCCAGACTCCCTGGTGAACCTCTCGCAGTTCACACGTTAGGAAAAGCCAATGGGTGTCTCACCACAGAACGGGAAACTAACCCCAGATTTCAGAGTTTCAACAGCCACAAAGAGCATTCAGTTTAAAATACTCCGAAGAGTGCGGTGACCAGATGAGAACAGGGGCCGAACACCTGCTGGGGGATCATTTCATTAAATGTTGTTGGCTGATGCTTTCACACAGACAAAATCACAGAGAGGGACAAAGCCGGCTCCTGGAACAGACCATCTCTTCTAAGTGCGTGTTTTGCAACGGAACCTGACGTGTTTGGGGTGAATCAGGGCAGGACTTGCCTGGAAAACACCGGAGGTTGACTGGACGGCACAGACGTCACACGCCTCTGCCTTGGTTTAGCATTAACACGTGCAGCAGCTCTCGAAACTGCTTGAAACAGCGATGAAACACTGCATGCCCCCCGTTCAGAACAGATCTGTGTGTGGTGTGTTCTGGGGGTGTGGGAGGACCCGCCTCTGCTCCACGAGGTCCCTCCCGACTCTTACAGCAACCACAGAATTCACAGACTCACGCGTTCCCTGACACAGCATGGAAAATGTGGCTTCTTCTATAGGCCACGAGAAAAGCCCGAACCCCATTTGAACTCGCAGCTTTTCATTACCCAAAACTCTTTTTCAGGTAGTGCCGATCGAGTTGTTGGTACAGGCAGACCATGGCCACGCTTGCCCCAAACCCGGAGGGTGTTGTGGACCCTGGCTGCACACCCTCAAAGCAGCAGATCAACAAACCCGATGACAAACCAGCTGTCAAAGTGCTCTTACGTGCTCCCAAAGCAAAGAAATACCGCTACGGGGGTGTGCCAGAGCTTTTCTCCTAAATGAGTATTGTTAAAACCACTGGTTTGTTTGCCTGTTGGAGACGAGCTGGATCAAAAATGTCATTGTACCTGAAGCGAGGTTTTGGGGGTCCTGAGTTCCCATCCGAATCCATTTCACTGCCCAGCAGCAGCCTCGAAGACATTTGGTGTCTGACAACTTCTCCTTTCTCCACATTACGGAGAATCCAGGTGTCCCTGCAATCCTCACTCCAGGGCAGGTACGGAACTTGAGGAACCCGCGACCCCAGAGTGTAACTTTTAACTTAAACCTTAAGTAACCTGGGCCCCTATTTGAGAGGGACGGCCAGGGCGTGTAACAGGGTCGGAAATCTGCTGCAGTGACTCGTTGCTGTGAGGCTGGGTATGGCTGTGGAGCAGCAGCGCTGCGCTCTGCACTAGCTGGAGCTTCGGGGCTGCCTCAGGACTATGGAGTCCGTTCTGCTCCAGTACGGCACTGGTTTAAATAAAACAGAACAGAAAAGAGTAATTGGGGGCATATGTATCTCTCTTCTCTGAGAATGCCGTGGAGCCTTCAGCCCAGCCAGAAACAGGGCAACAGGCCCGATGCAAGAATGTGCCAATACAGAACCCGTGACACTAACTCCTCACCCTGTACCTCGCTCTCTTCTGGAGCTCACCGCTGGCGAGGGGGTGTTCCTATCCCCAGAGGGCATTCCCTGAGGAGCCTCAGGAAACTCGGGATCTCAGCTGTGCTAGATCAAACACACACAAAGGCTGGCTGAAATCTGTGCTGGTGGTTGTTTCCGGGGGGATCCGGCCCCGTCTGAGAGCCAGTTCTGTCGGCTGAAGTGTCGGCAGCGAGAACAGCAAGTCTGGGACTGCTCCCAGACACAGACAGGATCACAGGCACCTCGGCAAAGCCGAGCAGGCTCAGCCTGGTGGCTGCCTCTCATGTAAGGGCAGGGTTGTGTTACCTATTAAACACAATTTATCCCCCTCAGAGAAGCAACAACAATTACTGGAAATGGGTATTTTTAAAAATACAAACCCGAACAAGAACTGTCTTGTTTATACAACAACTCTCTCTCACATGTCGCTGTTGTTTTGGCAAAATGAACTGGACTGACCCGCTGTGCTCAGCGTGCCAAGTGGTACCTGCAAGAAGGACACCGAGATACTAGAGAGAGATGGGAGAAAGACACTCTCCCCTCCCCCGCCTCGATTATACAGGGGATTAAACCCCTTCCCCCTGAAAAAGCAAGAGCCCACAAGGCAAGATTTAGGATTTTCCCTCATGAAACAGAATTCTGAGTGGTACCTGAGCCCTGCGCGTGGGTCCTGACATGCGGGAGAGGAACTCCGGCAGCGTGTGGTGTTTGCGTCCTGCGGAGAAGCGCTGATGCGATAGCTGGAAGTTAAACCCAGACCCGAAGAGAACACAACCCTGACTGCAGACACCTGAAAGCAGGAGGAACTGGGGGACTCACCAGCGCTCTAGCTCCACACCAAACGGGGAAGTCGCTCCAAAGCACATCATTTCACAGGAGCACATAAGCACAAAGCTGATGGGTCAGCAAGAGTTAGAAACGCAAGAGCTGAGAGGAAATCGGGTGCTGTGGGGAGCAAGCACTCCGAGTATGCCCTGTCAGGAATGCAGCATTCTGGCAGCCAGACACCCTCTTCCTTCAGCTTCTCTGCACAGCAAAGGGAACGTGCACCTGGACATCTCAGTGCCTGGAACCCACTGCCAGTGGAGAACCCACTGCTGCCATCTCAGGAGCCTTCTCCTCGACCCGAGGACAAGTTCCAAGCTGCTGCTGGGTGTGCTCGCAGGCAGCCATGGTGGCACTCAGCGTTTGTCCCTTCTCACACGGGCAGAGCTTGATGCTCTCTCCATGCTCCGTGCTCCAACGCGGGGAGCGG
>NW_010431865.1:25778-27173 GCF_000710305.1 Buceros rhinoceros silvestris
GGATCGGTTCACAGCAGAGGGCCCTCAGAACTTCCCCCTCCCCCGCCACAGCAGTTAACAGTATGATTTTACACGTTCCCAGCAGACAGAGCTCGCAGTCCTGCTGGTCCCACACCCTCCCCTGGCAGGGCTCAGAACCATGCAGCTCCAGGAGAGCACAAGACCGCAGGGGAAGACGCGTTGTAACACTGCAGCGCAGCAAAGCACTGTTCCCATGCCCCTACAGACCCATTTGAGCCCCAAGTCACATGCTTTAATCCCTCTGCTCTGCGGTTTTCTGGCTTTCCTTAGAAACGCACTGGGCCATTTTGGTGTCCACACCAATATCTGCCTGCTCCGAGTCCTGCGCAATGATTTCCTCTGGCAGCTCCTTCCAGCCTAATTACATGGCTTGGAAAAGCGTTTCCACCTCCCATCTGCAAAACTCCCGCTTCCCCGGTATCACCGAATGTCCTTTTGGGTTTGGACTGTGAGGCACCACCAAGGCACCCTGCCGTACCCGTTCCTGGTGATGGACTGACAAACCATCTTCATTACGTTTTAACGTGTCCAAAACGACCTTTTTTCCAGCCGATCATACAGAAAATACTCAAATGCTCCAGTTAATGAGTGTGGTTAGAAATACTTTAATGCTCTGAAGGAATAAGGCTACCTGTTTCCACTGCCTTTTTATTACCTCTTTCCTTGAGAAACTTTGGTAGGATTAGCTCTATAATGTCTTCTGTGATAGAATTCTTAAACAAATCTTGGCTTCACAGCAGCAGACGTGGTTCATTTTAACAAGCCAATAAATATGTTAAGTGACTAGAGAGCTGGGACTTGTATAATAGGAGCCAGGTTTAGAAGTTAAGAATGGAGTCAACAGGTACTGGGAAAACACACCACACAATACCGGCGTGGGCTTCTGCTGCTGCTGCGAACGGGGATACAAGCTCCTTCTGTACAAACATTCCATTTGAGCAATACCTCGAGAAGTTATCCTGATGTCGTAACACAGGTTAACCTGAGAACTGAAGACTTCTGTTTAAAAAGCCTGGTGGATAAGAGAGCTCACCAAAAGACAGAAAAATTAGATATAAAAGTCCAGTAGGACGCAAATTACAACTCTAACCTCGCTGCATCCCCTTATGCTTTACAGCATGAGGTGGTCAGGCTGCTTCATCAAGTCATTCCAATACTAGAGCATGCAGCATCCTCAACATTTCACACCAGAGAGGCTGCCTAGCCAAAAAAAAAAAAAAAAGAGAAAGTGGAAATAAATCTTCACACCAGACTCTAACGGCGTCTTAAACCAGCAGCTCGGACGGCAGGACTAGCGCTGCCCCGTGCTTCGCAGGGGAAGGCGAAGCTATTTGCCGCACGGGTCGGAGCCGCTCTCCTGGGGAAGGACGGACT
>NW_010431866.1:0-2724 GCF_000710305.1 Buceros rhinoceros silvestris
TATATTATATATATAAAAATCAGCAAAATTCCTATAAGTAAGCGAAGGTTCGCTTTTTGCAACCTGGGAAAAAAATCGAAACAACTTCTCTAATCTGAAGGTTTAAAACAGATCTTTTTATTAAAAGTTTACAATAATTTATGTATTTTACAAATGAATAGAAAGTCTCTTGATATATATCATATGAATCACAATACAAAAATATGTGTAAAATTCTGTAATTGATCAATCCAGCCTTATTTCAGGCCCGTCAATTACCGTTTCAGCACTGAACCAGACGTTACGTGTTTAGGATATGGTCGTTAGGATTATATTAGAGAGCACGAGTCACGGCACACCGGCCATTGGGAAAAACATTGCCTCTGGTTTACGGTTTGCATAAGTTTACAATAGTTCCTCTTTATAAAATGTACAATACGTAAGTACAGGGTTTAATACACATATTCACAATACGGTTTCCTGAGTCTAAACTAAATCCACGCCTCTGCTAATGCTGCCCATCGCGGGGTGGGAGTGGTAGCATCCAGGATGCGAAGGGAGCTGGCGTCGGTCCCCCCGAGGGACCCCGCGTGCGTGTTCTCTTTGCGGTCAGGAGTTCCGTCCACAAGCTGTGTAAGGCACTCGGGGATACACTGAAGGCGACAGGTATGACTAGAGCGGAACACTTCAACAGCCACAGCCCTCCAGCAGCGTGAACAAGGAGCATAGGCCGGAAACACCCAGAGCAGGGGGACGGCGGACGAAGCAAGCCGCGGTTCCAGTGGGTTTCGGCTGAGACATGCTCTGGCAGTCGGCCCATCCCATGGTGCGGGACGCGGGCAGGGAGTGTCCCCACCGCTGAGGTCTCCGCCAGGAACCCCACACCGCTGAGCCAATGCAGCCGCACGTGCTGCTGGCGGGCTGTGGGGTGAAACGTAGCAGTTGTGCTGTATCAGCAATGCACCAGGGGATACACCTGGTTTATCTGCCCCCCATCTTGTCGTTATTTGAAGGACATCTGGGGAATTTATAACAGATACTCATAAGTGAGGAACTGGAGTGGTTGGTAGCCCCTGACTTGCAGCTTCTCGCCTGAGGAGCAGGCGCTCACCAGCCCGAGCGTGGCTGGGGTCCCTACCTGGGCCGCACACCCCACCTTCCCTCTGCTGCTTTACACCTGCTCCGGGGGACAGAGGGGCTGCAGGAAAAAGCCCCAGATCAGGGTAATGCCCCCCCACCACAGTGCTGAGGCTGTGAGACCGTGGTTTTAAAAGCTGCACCTGACCCGGAGGTGGGAAGACAGCAAAGAGATCTGACACAGCTCATGTCATGGGTGAAGGGTGGCACCGTCTCCAGCAGGGCTCTGTGCCGCAGTCAAGGACTCAGCGTACAAAACCACAGCGGGATCAAATGCAAAGTGACTGCGAAGTGAGCGAAAACCCTGGTGTTGAAATGAAGGAGCACGTTTGTGTGAATTTCCTGTCTGTGCATTTGCAAGAGAAACAGTTTTGAAAACATTCTTTGAGCCATTTTTTTCTTTCCTATGTACATATATCTTTTTACACATAAATATTAACATATACATAAGCATAGCCCCATATTTACACATGTACCTGTCCTGTACAATGAGTTTCTTAATTAAAAAAACCCCATGATTAAGAAAGTTTAATTAATGGGAAAACCAAACTCATATTGTAGACACACACACACACACGGTGCATGGCCTGAGCAGACAGCGATGAAATGGATCCCAGCCTCTTCCAAACACGCTCGCTGTCCCCGTGCCCATCCCCAGCAGTGCCCGGGTACCCCAGATGTCCCCCCCCGAGCTGCACCTCAGGCCTCCCCGCACGGCATTTCCAGAGATGCTGGCACAGCACATCCCTGCGATTCACAGCGAGGGGTCAGACGTGCCTCAGACGGCAGGCGGTTCCCTCCGCTCATCTCTGCGGTTCCTCCAGGGAGATCAGACCCTTCAGACATCACGTATTTAAGTAGAACGCAGAACAGACACGTTTTGAGCACGAAATGCAGAAGTAAAAACACAGCTCATCAATGTAATCCCAGTATTTTTGTGTCTGGTAGAACTGGAATTTGTTAGGTTACTTTTATAATAAATCATATGCCGATACCAAACTCCATAACCTTTGACTTAAAACGCCGTATCACCGTGGTGCAAATACAACACTCGTCTGAGCAATTCATTTTCTTACTTTTCTGTAGCTCAGCTCCCTTTGCTGCTCCCACTGTCCGGTTTAAAGCAGGTGGTCGATGTACCAGTATCTGGAGAGTTTTTAGAATTTCAGTATCAAGGGATTTTCTTCGTAGCCTTATGAACTCAGCACGAGTTCTGGAGGTGGCGCAGGTACCTGCAGAATAAAATAAATCCAAGGGTTAACCACAACTGGGCTTCAACCCAGCACATGATCCTCAGTCCCACGCAGTACGACATCGCCATTCCGGGGTTTGCTGGAGCGTGATGAGTCCAGCCTACACCTGGAGCGGGCTTATGTTGGGTTTTCTCTGGAAAAAAAAGATAATTTATTGAATGCTGACTGTCCTGTTTTCTATAGGCTGGGCCATACACTGTGGTGGTTGTTTTTCTGGAGCAACACCCCCCTAATAGCTGTCAGGTAACACTCATAATGATGAATGTAAATTTTGCCCTGTGTGGCTTCACGCCACTTCTGACGGGGGACGTCAGAGACGACGCAGCAGTAGAAGCTCCTGCAGCACTAGCTGATT
>NW_010431866.1:2833-7736 GCF_000710305.1 Buceros rhinoceros silvestris
TGCTGCTAGTTTTACATCGGTGTAGTGGATGGAGGAAGGAGTGGTGTCATGAGGAGGACAAGACAATCAGTCGCCGAGCCAAATTCCACCTCCTCAGGCGAGGAGAGGTGGCAAAAAAGGACATAACGGGTTGCCTCCAAGTGGGTCCATCCCTTCATCTGCCCTCTTCTTGGAAGGTTCTTCACCACATGATATGTCTATCTACGAGGCGCGTGTCAGGCCGAGGAGAACTTCCAGGGCAAACACATGGAAAGCAGAACACTTCAGCCAATGACCAGCAGGGACGAGCAGCCCCTTTGCCTGCCCCGTCTCCCCCAAACCTCCCGGGTGGGTACACTGAACCCCTCCTCCCTGGCGCAGCCCTCTCACACTGTGCAGGGAATGAATTAACCCTTCCCAGCCCACCTCGCTGCCCAGCCTGCAGGCTCCCAGCGGCCTCGAGACTGGGGCTGCACTGCTCACACGTGGGAAATGAAACCCCAAGAATTTTAACAAGCAATTCCTAAAAGGACAAAGAACTCAGCGAATGGCTGGACTCGAGGGTCTTAAAGCTCTTTCCAGTCTAAATGATTCTATGATTCTATGAAATCAAGAGTGGATAACACTGGATTTGCAAGATGCCAGTTTTGGTTAGGCACGAGCATGTCACTCTGAAGAGCACCAGGTAGGCAGCGCTGGGCACGGCGAGGACGTCACAATGAGTTTAGGTGAAGGCAAACGGTGGTGCTGAACACTCACCGAGGATCACGTCCACTGCCATTCCCAATGTCACTTCAGGGCTGTCTGGGGCACTGTCTGGAGGGCTGATGTTTGCTTGTCTTAAAAGGAACACAGTTATCATCCTCTCACCATGCAATCTTCTGCCAAAGAGGGTATTTTTCAGAAAGCTGTAAAAATGGGACAAAAGCAGCATCTCAACAGCACTAATGGCTGGAGCTCTAATATTTGTGCACCTGAGCGTTCACTGCTGGTGAAGAGCTGCAGCTTCGCCAAAATAGAGCAACCCAGAAATGCCATCCATCAGAGATTATGGGTCACGTTTCACGTGGAGAAGGAATGACTGCCTTTGTTAGACAGTCATTATTACTCACAGCCTCTTACCGAGGTGCAGTGGAAGGAGATCTATCTATACATGTTTATTTACAAATGGTACGAAGGGGATTTGCAGGAACCTTGTTTAAACACAGCACCCTGAGCTCAAAACCCCATTTCTCACCCTCTCGCCTGTCCTGTGTCCCTGGTGGGAAGCGCGGTGGCCGGTGACTGTGGGTGAGCCCATTGCGGAGCCGCTCAGCAATGGACCATCTGCCCGCGCACCCAGCACTGACCCACACGTTAGCAGCACGAGTGACCCAGTGGCTGAGAGAGGTGACAGTGTCAGCACGGGACCTGCAGCTCCTACAGTCACCGGGGAAAAGGCTCAGGGAATAATAAAAAGGCAACTGGAACTCATAGGAGGTAACTCAGCTCACTAAGTTAATGGCCTTCTACTCTGCAGGGCTGATAATTTGCTGAAAAACGGTGCAAGTTTTAATCGGCTGAGGAAAACTAGGGGAAAAAAAAGTGGCCATTTATTTCAAGTATGTTCCACAGAATAGCGAACATTTTATGTCGGGAAGATGATGGGGCAGGTCCCTGGTGGGGAAGAGGGGTCAACCTCTCTTTTTTGTTTTTTTCTCTTTTTTTTTAATTTTATTTATTTCTGGGGAGAAAGAGAAAACTCTCTGCTAGCTGCAATGAAATTATGGTGATTTACAGTAGCTAAAGATCCAGCTAATAATAGTCATAGATCTTTCAATACTTTTACAAATTACAGCTGCACTCACAGGCTGGAAAAAGTGCATCTTATTTTTTCAGACATTACTCTTTGTTAATACCTGATTCCATGAGCCAGATGAGCGGTTGAAGATGACTCACGCAATTTCCCTAGTTTAATTCCCTATAGAGCGAAAATGAGCCTCTGTAAAAACTCAGAGGCTTCTACAGGAGCATCATCCTGCCTAAAGCTAAGAAAAATAATCATAAAGTGCTGTGGGCAAAGGTTGTTGGGCTGTAAAACTTGTTGGACTCCAAGACTTGTTTGACTCTACCTTTTGCTCACATGTGAGTGCTGCAGCTCCCAGCTCCCAGCTGGCTTCCACGTTCCCCCTATGGCTTGGTGTGATGCTGCTGGACTCCTGCGGCGCCGGTTGAGCTGGGTCCTCACCTGCTGTGACCTGCCCTAGCACTGCACCCCAGCATCCTGAAGCTCCCCCACACACCCGCCACCCCCCACCACTGCCAGACCAGTAATCGATACTGGGCAGCAGGACTGGCTGCAGCCAGGCCATGTTTGATGGCTTTTGTGATGCGAGTATGAGTTACCAGCTCCAGTCTCAGTAACCAGCAAATAACAGTCTTTTACTGTCCATTTCGTTACTAAATTCTTAGTTTGATTTTGTGTTCAGGCAGGACAAGGGGTGATGGGTTAAACTGAAAGAGGAGATTTGGACGAGAAAGAAGAAATTACTTACACTGAGGGTGGTGAGATCCTGGCCCAGGTCGCCCAGAGAGGTGGGAGAAGCCCCATCCCTGGAAACCTTCCAGGTCAGGCTGGACCTTGGGGCTCTGAGCACCCTGCTCTGGGTGCAGATGTCCCTGCTCACTGCAGGGGGTTGGACTGGGTGAGCTTTGAACGTCCCTTCCACCCCAAACCATTCTGTGATTCTGTGATGTAAGAATTAAGAGCAATTTCTGGAAATCCCACAGCAAATGTTTATGGTGCATTTTGTTCCTGACCATGCTAATTTAGAAAAATTCTGAGTTTTTCCCCCTTAAAACAGACAAATATACCAGCTGAAGGAAAACTACCCAACATGATCCATTTATGTCGATAAACCTTGTGAACATAAGCTACGCAAAAGAATATTCACAGGCATAAAAGCATTTCTCTTCATAAATATTTAGAGCGGTGGAATCTGAAGCGCTGCTCATGGGGCCCTGGGCCCCCACCGAAGCTCTTCAGCATCTTTGTGGGGCTGGGGCGAGCCTGGGGCCGCACTGCGTCGGGGCGGGTTGGGGGTTCGGGCCTCGCCTCCCTGATGCGAGCTGCCTGCCAGCCCTGACCTAGATCGGAGCAGATCCTCCGCCCTTCACCTCCCATCACTGCACGCTGCTCAGATGGCGACTAACCAGGGTAACAACCAGCACATCTGATTTTTTAACCATTTCTGGTCACTTTTCTTCACCATTTAATGCCGTAAACAGACCTATACGTAGGGCAAAGCTGGGTTTCTGGTGCCAGCATCGCCCTCATGAGGGGTAAGAGCAGCAGTGTTTAGCCCCGCTTTTGCTAAGGGAGCCAGGAGGAAATTTGACACAGATACGCCATGAACTGCCTCTGCTCAAAGCGGTGTTGATCCTTTGATGCTTCGTAGCAGGGGGTTTAAAATCATTGCAAATGATTTGTTTGTGATAAAATCTTCTGGAAATAAACAGGATACTATTCATTTTACACACACACATATGTCACAGAAGCAGTCAATAGCATTTTCTTCCCGTGATGGGTTTTGAAGCAGTGCATAACAGAGGATGAGGAGATTGGTAATTAAAACTCTTTGATGACTCCTATACCATCCAAAAAGCAGCACGTGGTAGCATGGCTTTGGCTCTTTTATTCCCACTACAACAGGTTAATTTTATCTGGTTTTAGAATAACAGCTGATGCTGCACTGAAAACTATCTGTTTAGAAACCGGGTTTAGGTTAGTTGCCGGTATCACCCCCTAATTATTGGGCATATTTCCTTTGGGTAAAGGGTGCTTACGAATGACTTTGTAATACAGTTACACATACTGTTCATGTAATTGGTAAAAGATGATGGAACACTGTCTAAAAAGACAAATCTGTTAGAAGATGCTCATTATGGTGTTGGAAAATATGGTCCGACAGCTATAAAATACATTTACATGATGTGTTTTATATAAAATAATAGATAATATTGCTCTTTGTTACACACCCAGAAAACATAAATAGCATCAATTTGTTTGCCAGCTAAAGAGAAAAATTTAAAGTATTTGTCTTCTCTATTTGCAATGATGTGGATTTATCAGCCCGTAATCCTTACGGAAATGCCTGTTCGTCAGGTATGAGCAGCAAATTTACGGCTGGACTCCCTTACATCACGTATGCCCCATCTGCTGCTGGGTCTGGCAGGGCTGAAGAGGCCCATAAGGAAACGAAGCCTTTAGCTGGGAGCGTCTCCACGGGCAGCTGGGCATCGGGAATTTCCTATCTGGGGCACTCCTGTGAGATAACTGCAGACAAAGGAGCCATTCAGCTCCACTCAGCCTGGACAAATAGTCATGGATTTTTTCTACCTTCAAGAAGAATCTGCGGAAGATGGAGTGTTGTGATGGCAGCAATGGGTGATGACGGAGCTAAGCACGCCCACCTCAGCAGCTGGGGAGGCAGGGTGGCACCCGCTGCTGCCCAGGGCTGGGGCTGAGCTGGAGCATCGCCCCTGCCCAGACTCACACACAAGTGGGTATTGCAGTGGTCCCTTCCTCTGCAGCGGGAGAACACGCGCTCCTCTGCTGAGTCCATGACCAAGTGCTCTTACTGTTTGAAAATTGCAATTAGACAACACAGCAGGGACTAAAAACACCCCCCAGTTCACCTATCCTGTACTACATCGGCTCTGAAGAGCAATGGAAATGAATAACTGAACCAGCTCTGAAAAAGAGGGAAATTACCCAGACATGGCGATCAGTCGAGCACCCGGTTACTCACGAGCGTTGTTTCCTGTTGCAGATCTCCGGGTGACAGATACGAGATCAGCAGCGGCGTTAATAGACGGCAGTTCAGAGGAAGGGCTCGAAGCGGCGGGGGGCTTGTCAAGCCATAAAAGTGGAGACGCCCCAGAA
>NW_010431866.1:7786-10663 GCF_000710305.1 Buceros rhinoceros silvestris
GCAGGTGAGAGGGGGGGCACGAGCGGGGGGGGAGCAAAAAAAGCCATAAATGTGGAGACGCCACAGAAAATGCGGGCCGACACCCTGGCCGCATTGCAGGCTGCTCCCGGGGGAAAGGCAGCCCAAGGGCGGGCGGCAGGGCGAGGCGTCAGCCCCGGCCAGGGGCCGCCGGGTCCCACGGCTGGAAGGCAGATGCTGAGTCTTACTGGAACACCATTCCCTTTCCTAGACGTCCTTTCCACAGCAGTTTTTAGGAACACATCGCTACAATTAACACTCCGAAATCTGTTCAATTATAAATTTACAGCCTTTAGGATTCCACAGTCACTCTCTTGGCACAATTAACATAGGTTGAAAAGATGGCTTTGATTTGATGATGTGTGGATATTTTACAGTCCTTTTACCTCATGACCATCATGCTGGTATCTCCTTGACAGCCCTTCTGACACCGGTTTCATCAATGTGCTGTATCCCAGGGTGTGTTCTTGTTCATAATGAGAAGGAAACTGGCCATGGGGGTGATCAGTCTTAGGAAAAGCCATTGACAGAACAGCATTTCCTGCTTCTGCCTCTGCATAAGGCTAGTTACTTTCAGAAGAAAAATTCTCTTGGATTTTAGGGGAGCCCAGGAACACCCAAACCCTATGAACAGGAACCCATTCAGCCCAGGCGAACGTCTGTCTGTCCCTCACCCGCCTCTTTTCATACCCTCTGTAGGAGTCAGTGACTCTAAGGGAATTATTTAACCCAAGTTCTCGGTTTGGGGGTGGGCAGGCAGATGGACACACTGTGTTTCTGTGTCTCTGTGAAACCAGACTGAGCCCAGAAACCCAGGAGTTTAGGTGTTGGTAACACAACATCGTGATAACTAATGATATAGAACAGTAAGTCAAATAGTCATTAGTCTCACCTACTCATTTAACCAAAACCCTTCAGAATTGTGACTCTTCCCAACACATATCAAACCAAAATCTCCACAACATGTTTTTATGCTTCTACAGGTGCATGTGATAGCGGCATTGGAAAGGATAAAAAATGCCCGTGATATCACAGAATAGCTCAGGTTGGAAGGGACCCATGAGGCTCCTCGAGCCTGTGATGACACACATGACACTATCAAACAGCTGTACCATTTTCCCGGCCCTGTTACATGAAATCTTTAGGAATAAAGAGCATGAGTTCACAAAAAGCTGTGCCTCTCAGCACTGTGAACTCATCTTGAAAAATAAGTTTAGATAATTTACATTTATGCTCAAAATTTGATTCTCCAGGTGATATTTAAGTGTGGTGTTGTGCACCTTGGATCTCCATTGGAAGCGAAAGGATGAGGTCCCTGACAGGAACCAAGAAAATGTTCCTGCTAATTTATGCTAGAGTACACTCAAATATTTTTTTTTTTCTTCCTTTGCTATTACCCATCAGTATAACAACTGTCCCAAAGGTGCTGACTGCCACAAGCCTTGCAAATTAATGCTATGCATATAAAAATGTGTTCGTGTATATATATAAATATATAGGGGCTGCATACACAAACGAATTAATTTACAAATAAAATGCAGTTTTTAAATAAAGTTCACTTTATGACAGATTTTCCAGCTAATTAATTCTTCAGGCTAATACAGAGTTTGGTACATAATAAAAATGTGTCCTTGTTATTTATGAGAACTCAGCATGAATGAAATTAAGGGGAAGAAGACTTCAGACTCGGTGACAACCAGATCTGCTGTGCCCGGGAGCACTTCAGCGTGTGGATGATGAGATGAATGATGATGTTTAAAACCAGCTCCGTGGCCCAGGCTTTACAGCGCCAGTCTTGGGTCTGGACTGAGTTATGCTGAATGCATATTTTGATTGTAGTTACTGATTTGCTGGTTTTGCCTAAGAAAATCCCCACATTGCTGATAAGATGGAGATGTGGAATGGGTCTGGACTGAGTTATGCTGAATGCATATTTTGATTGTAGTTACTGATTTGCTGGTTTTGCCTAAGAAAATCCCCACATTGCTGATAAGATGGAGATGTGGAATCAGTAATCAGTCACTGGGAAGCGTGCCTGGTCTGTGAGGCAGGCTGGGAAATGGCCAGTTCATGGAAAAAATCCTCAGTGGGGGTTTGATTTGAAATCTGGTTTTCTTTCTGAGAGAAAGGTAGAGGATGGAAGCTCCCGAGGTCTCGCAGGGGAGGCAGGCATGACACAGGATTGCTGTGCACAGATTTACGGGATGTTCAGGCCCTGAGATAGCTCTTAGCTGCCTCTCCCAGGTACCAGAACACCCGTAAGAATTGTGCTGTCCATCAGACATCCCACAGCAGCACCGGAATGTGGCTTCTCGATCGTAGAGGAGATAAAGTGAACGAATGTCCTGCGTTCTTAACCTGTCCAGGAAGCACAGTGAAAAGCTACTGCCCTAACAAAGGTGGGGGCAGATCTCAGCAGGTCTGCTTCAAACCGCTCTGTGGAGTTAGCACAAAGAGCAGCCTCCTGGCCAACTGAGGCCTCTCTATGGTCAAAGAGCTTTCCCAGAGGTGCCTCAAACCTTCCCCTGCTGAAGCTACTGTCCTTAACCACCAGAGACGCCGTTACTCCTGCCCGAGGACCTCCACTTCCTCTCATCTCATCTCGTCACATCTATAAATTCAGACTGACATTGTCATTTCTGTGCATTTCAGTTTGGAAGAACCCCCAAAACATCAGAGCAGAAACACTGTCCAGCGAGATGCCCTGCGCTTTTACATAAATTGAATGATACTTAATCTGCTGGAAATCACCGTATTTCTACTGAGCCAAATTCTGCTCTTTCCTGAGATCAAGACCGTCACACAAAATTCACAGCACAGCATGAACGAGCAGCCTTTGCCCGATTTCCCCTGATTCTT
>NW_010431866.1:10784-13682 GCF_000710305.1 Buceros rhinoceros silvestris
CTTCTTGACGGCTTGAAATTCCCCTACCCAGCTCACTTGAAAGGAGGCTGTTTCAGGTCGAACTGCACAGCAAAGACTTGCCAATTAGTATTCTCATAACACAGCTCATTAGCCTTATCTCTGCACCCCCGTGAAGAAAGTGATTTCCAGCCCCTTTCAAAACGCGTGAATATCTCTGTACACACAGAGCGCAGCTCAGAGAACATCACAGGGAGATTTAAGCTGCAGCAGCTCGTCATCTCCCCTGTGGATTGTTTCGGGGAAAATGTGCTGCTGACCTAAAAAAACCCAACCTTGTTTGACAGCTAAAACACACCGATAAAAGAAAGAAGAATTTGA
This sequence comes from Buceros rhinoceros silvestris, assembly GCF_000710305.1. Classification (NCBI taxonomy): domain Eukaryota; kingdom Metazoa; phylum Chordata; class Aves; order Bucerotiformes; family Bucerotidae; genus Buceros; species Buceros rhinoceros. The sequence goes on from NW_010431866.1 coordinate 11,124, forward strand.
TTACAGAATCAGTTCGCAAAATAATTTAAAGAACAGTGGTGTCTACAAAACAAACGGGTTCAGCGCTGGTGCTGGGCGCTCGGCAGGCATCCCTTGAGGCGGGGGATGCTGCCTGCCCCACTGCAGCGCACACTCACGCGTTAAACAAAACATCGAATGCCAGACATCTGAAATCGGTGTTTCTGGTTGCTGCATGCAGCCGGAAATATGTTGTATTTTCTTAATTAGAGATATTAAGGCAAATTCTAAAAATGATTTGTACTGATGTAAGAGACACAAGGGCTGGAGGGTCTGCAAATAGACGGGTTACTGCCTGAGCTGGCTGTCTGTGATGAGCTTCAGGCGGGTTTACCGGTTTGCTGCTGTCAACGTCACTGACAGCTTTGGGGGGAGTGGCATGTCCCCATGCTGCTGGAGCACTGCTGCTGCTCAGGTGCCCATCACAGCAACCCTCCTCCAGACAGAGGTCTGCTCCCACTGAAAAAACGTAAATAATCTTCCTTTAACACTAATATTCTCAATGTTTTAATTAAGACTGGAGTAATTAAGAATGTAATTACAGTGCTATATTCTATTACCGGTAGGAAACCTTTCAGTCATGAATCAAACTGGATCACCACCCTGATGTGACTCTCCCTGCCTGGAGGGAACATTCACGCGTAAGGGTGAGCACAGGACCTGCTGCAGTCACTCCGGTTTCATCCGTGTGGGCCATCAGTCCTGGCTAACACGAGGGAGCCCCTCGTGTGTGTTTGCCAGAAGGAACTGAGTCACCAAAGGTGTTGTGGGGTAGTGATGGTACCCCCTTTCTTCAGATGCACGCCTTCACCGTCTCCTTCAAGGACCAGTCTCAGAGCTCTCCAGTTACACACACAACAAAGTACATTGCAGTTGGTAAAACTTTGGAGCTATAAGGGGAGTAATCTCGTCACCACACTGGAAAACACAACCTGACAGCATGCTCTGTGCTTGGGAGAGCTTTTCTCTCCAGAACAGCCGGTGATAGCAAGAGCAGAGGGATTATTGCCCACCTGTACAGACCCCCCTGATTTCTGCTGTGGAGTGCTGCTCACCCTGACCGTGGAGAAGTGTGGTGCTCTGTGACCACCCTCCTCTTGGCAGAGCTGGCCTTGGGCAAAGGGGATGTTGGGTCCGCTTGTCTCTTTGGCGCCCGGAGCAAAGGCATGGGAGGGGTAGGGAAGGACCAAAGCTCCCTCTTCCAGGGGCACGGCTCCCGGCTGGGCTGAGGAAGCGGGACACTTCCCCACTGACCTCCCATGCTCTGGTCTCCCCCTCTGCCACACCAAAGGCCCCAGGAGCCTTTGGGACCGTGGGGGTTCCCTGAGTCTGTGGCGGTGGATGAGATCGGAGGGGTGTACACACCTTGAGAGGAGCAGGACAGGCAGCTTGTTGACAGCAGGAAAATAGAGAACAGCAAAAATTATCTTCTGAAAGCCATTATTACCATGATCTGAGCAATTCCACCCTGAGGAACAGGTTTCCCTCTGGTGATACGCAGGGTTTTTTTCTTTATGCAGAAAGTCTTTTGGCTGGATACATGAAATGTGAGTCTAATCCTGGGATGTGACTCCCCCGTTCATTTAGGGTTTGACTGAATATATGCTTAGACATGCGCTGCTGAATTCCTGAAGTATGTGCATCAAGAACAAACCTGAGCTTCAGCATGTTTCAGACATTATTTCTTTTGAACAGACAGATCTCAGATAGAGTTATAATAAATGTTGAGGGGTTTAATTAAACTAAGATAATTGGGGAAAAACTGTATACGTGTGAAAAAATATAAAGAAAAGTTTCTCTCAGTTTAACTAACAACTTTTTTACGTATTTGGAAACCTAAAAGTGCTGCCTCTCCCTGGGATCCTCCAGTATGACACAAACACACACCAAACAACTACGATAACTGCCTAAAGCAGCTTCCTGGAACTGCTGAAAGGACAAACCAGCCCACAGAGCAGCTGCTCCTCACCCTGAGCATCACCATCCCCAGTTCCCCTGGCCTGCAGCCCCCTCCAGTGGCTGATCCGCTGGTGGGTCCTCAATGGTCCAGACCCACCGCCCTTAAATTGGACCCCACAGGAGCGCTGGACCCGGTGGTGAAATTTAAATGGGGTGGGTAATTAATGTGTGATTTGGTGCGGATATAAGGTTTTCTAAGGCAACTGACACTCCAGCTTCCCCTGTGCTTACCCCACAGGTATTCGTACACCCCCGTATAAAAATGACACTAAAAGCACGCCGAGAAGTTGAGCGGTCGTAAACTAAGAAAAACCAAAGGCACCCGCTGGGCTCTAGCTGGCCTCCTGTGCCAGTGTCACCTGTGACGCCACCACCATACACTGCCCCAGCACCCCGTGTCTCCTGCAGCCCTGTTCGATGCTTCTCCCTTCCTTCTCCATCTCTCCAGAGCACGTTCCGGCACACCCTGGGCTGCACCGCGCACCCTGCTGGGAAAGGCTGGGGAGCAGCCCCCCGTAGCCCCCTCCACACCAGCTCCCACCCACCACGTCAGCCCCTTGCTGCGGCTGGGCGGATACCGCT
>NW_010431866.1:13785-21661 GCF_000710305.1 Buceros rhinoceros silvestris
CGAAGGTGCGGTAAGGGTCTAAGAACAGTGTGGTCCTGAGCGCAGCTCTCATTGATCCGGCTGCCCAGGACAGGCTGGACCCTTGGGGACTGGTGACACTGACAGGCACGAAGGGTTTGAACCCCTCTCTGACTCCATCTGGGCTGAGACATACAACCGCAAGCTTTGAGGAAGAGTAAGCATCACCGAATCTAACCCTGAGCACAGACTGCCTCAGCGAGCACCATATAAACCAGACCATTTTTAAGATGTCCTGTGTGCATCCCTCTGTGTGTCGACATCCTGCGCCTGATTGCTGTTAAAAACACTGATTTTATCTCGAGCAGCACATCAGCAACCTGCAGTCACGCACCTTCAGACGTGAGAGATGTTCAAACTCACATCTGATAGACATTCTGCTTAGGAAAAGTGTTTGGGGGTAAAAAAATAAGAAAGAAAGAAAATTGGTGGAATGAAGTGCAAAGAGACAATTCCTCCTTTTAAAGGAGAAACAAGTCCCTTGAGAAGTATTAGCTGTGAGAGGTAGAACCAGTATAGACAAATTAATGAGCCCTGCGACAGCCCCAACAAAACAAAACAAAACAAAACAAAACAAACCAACCAAACAAAAAAGACAGACAGAAATGGCCTCCAGGCAGTATTTTAAGTGCCCCAATTTGCCTGTGTGCCTGAGTTATCCTGAGCATCACCCACAGGAGTGACTGAATTCTGTTCCAGGTTGGTCTTTTTTGGGGATGTGAGTATTTTCCCTCGTTTTGGGAGAGGTATCAGAGTCCTGCACTGGACTTTCTGAGGCTCCCCAGCTGTGGTAGCTGTGACTTCTCCCCGCTGTCGAGCCAGGTCCTGGTCTCCCATCTAACATTCCTGTGTCCCTCAGTGCTCTTTAAGGAAGGCAGCTCCAGACAGTGACCGCTGCTGCTGTCCCCTCACATTTACCAGCCGAGTAACTCATTACCAGCATAAATTAGAGAATGAGGAAGTGAAATTGTGAATCAAAACACTCTCCTGAATGCTATTTGTCTTTTGAATCCAAAATGAAACCTATTTTCATCTGCTGTGTTTAAAACACGTAGTTTTTAAAATGGTTGCTTGCTGTCCAAACAGGTCTGACAGTGTGTTTCATCACCTCCCGAGTAATTTTTTAAGAGTAACCATCGATGTAAAAACAGAAAGTTAGCATTTGTGATTATACCAACATAAAACAGAGATAAATAAATAATTTTTACATAAGACTTTGGTAGCTTCAACATGTTATCCGTGTTATCATCAGAAGCATTTTAAACTGAGCAAGAGTGACCAGCAGCCATGTACAGTTACAGAGTGTAAATATATATAAAATAATGACCTAACAAATGGGTTTCCAGTTATCAGTCCATCCTACCTGTCAGGAGCTCTGGTTGCGCTTCCTTCCTTGCACTTCCAAAGAACGGGCTGTTCCTCCACCGCATGCTGCCCTCGGAACCTTTGTTGCTCCTCAGGCGTGGAGAGCCGCGGGCAGGAGCTTGTTCTTGTCCTTTCCCGGCAGCGCCAGGTCTGTGCTCTCGGCTGCAGGTCCCCACACTGTGGGATTTCTTCTGGAGTTTCCCTCCTTCGCCTGTTTTTCTAGAGGATCCGTTTTCCTTCCTGGCTCCCGCGCCAGCCTCCCGGGTTTGAGCTCTGTGGTACTTGTGCTCCAGTGCCTCAAGGTGATAAAATCTTCTGTCCCCTCTTGCCGCCAGCCCCAGCACAGAGCGTGCGGGTCAGGGATGATGTGGTTTACAGTCCCTCTCTTCTCCAGGTTGAGCTTTTTTCTGGGACAATGTTAAGCCTTTTGGCATCATTCAGGGACAGCAAATTGTAAATTCTTGTGCCATTTTCCTCCTCATGCTGTGGGCCATGGTCTACCAAAAGCTCCAGAGCAAATTACAGCTTGATTTCCTGCACAGAGCTTCACAATTTTCCTTACAGCGGGGCCTGTGGGATATTCCACAAATGATTGGACATACCCTGTGTTATCAAGAAATACCTTGGAATGAAACACCTCCTTTTCATTCACATTTATCTTTCCATGATTACGCCTCTGGACCTCTTCCTAAAATCTTTTTTTAAGACAGAGTTTTGAATAACTATGAATAACAAATAGAAATGCGTGACATATAAAACAGGACACGGTCACTTCTCCAGAGAAGTAATTTACTGCCTGCTTAGCAGGGAACCAGAATATATTCAGTGGATCTGAATTAGTATAAACCGCTCCTCACGCAGAGCTGAGAGCTGGTTCGAGCAGCAGAGCCAGGGCTCCGGGAAGGAGCCTGTGGCTGTAGGAGAGGGAGGGGGTTTTTGGCTTTCTTCTTTGTCAGCTGAGTTCCAGCTTTCCAAAACGCTCAGTCAAAGGTTTCAGTGGTGCAGACGTCGCCTGTGCAGGGATTTCCACATACCCTCGTTCAGCTTCAGTCTGAAAGGGTGGGTAAGATTGCACCTTCCATCGCCAGCAGCACAGCATGGGAGAGATCCGGGGGTTTGAAATGGCAATGTCTCTTTTTCCGTCTTGGTAATCCTCGCCGTCTTCCCGTTAATAACAGCAGAAGCAATTGTAGCTTCCGCAGAAGGCTGGAACGAGGAAAGACATCAAAACATGGATCAAAGAAAAGTCTATCTGGCCAAAAATAACAGCCGGGAAATTTCTGTAAGGGTTATACTTGTAACTATCTGTTTGAATTGTGCAACCGATAAAAAGGGATTTTTGCTGTGTTCTGTTGGTGCTGATGACTAACAGGGTTTGTTCCCCAAGGTTTGTTGCCATCCACAATGTGGAAAATCCTGCCATCTCTGGAAGCACAAACAGATTGGCACTTTATCTCCGATTTACAGGGGGGAAAGGGGGATCGAGGCAGCTTCTGAGGCCCTACTGATGCTTGGAGAGACACTTATTTATAAATGACGCGTTCCCCCCAACCCTTCTGGTTGCTTGGCCTGAAGGCAGGACAAGTGAATGCAAGGGGCTCAGCCTGGCTGTGAGCATGCCAGAGACCCCAGCCGTGTGGGGAAGGGGGGCAGCGGATTTCCAGCAAGGATCAGCTGGAGCATCCCCTGATACAGCCAGAGGAACAGGCTCAGGCTGGGCGCTCACACTGGTTTGCTAGAACTTCCCCTGCTTTTAAGCCTGCTGTGTTTTTCCCTTTCCTCATCCTTCCCTCCGAAGAAGGACTTTGACAAGATCTCAGCCTGCTGGTGCCTGGGTTTCACAGGATTTAAAGGCTTTAGAGATTTCCATTTCCAGGTTGTCTGGGGTGCCCAGGAGACGCCCCCAAACCTGCCAAAGCAGCCCGAGTAGAGAGGGGAAGGCTCTGATGCTTTAGAAGAGGAAGAAGGGAGACTGAGGTGACTCGAAGGCTTACCTTTTGCATGTGGCCTGAAGGACTATGACCAAAGAATGAAAGCTAAAGAGAAAAATAAAAACAAAAATAAAAACTGAAAAGGGGAGGGAAGAGAGGAGAGAACGGAAGAGAAGAAAGAGAATAAGAGTTTACAGTGTGTTCAGCTGAGAAATAAGCTGTGTTTACAGATAGAGTGCAACGAAACTCTCAGTTGAAAAGAAATGTGAAGGGTGAAGTAAAATCTGAGGGCTTGAGGCTTGGCTCGGCCAGACCCTCCATGTCCCTCAGACCAAGGAGAGTCATGTCCTGCCCCTGTGCAACCCAGCCCAATCACAGCCAAGGGCTCAGGAAAACCAGGGAGGAAAAAAAATAGCTGAATTCTTCTGATACCTCAAAAAAACCCCAAACCAAACCAAACTGAACAAATACAAACCCATACTAACCCATGCTAAGGTTCGGGTTTAGTTTCAGGTGAAAGTCCAGCTCAACCCCTGTTGCACCTGAACAAGTTCTCCTGTGGTAATTTCACTAGAAATAGGTGGTTTAAGGTGAGGGTAAAAGTCAGTGTTTATGGCTTGACTGAAGAAAGCTTGGTGACATTAACTGTGGTGGCAGTGACCACTGCAGCAGCAGCAGAAGAGAGTTGAGGAGAAAGATCCTCCTCGTTCCCCTTGGGGAAGGCAGGTCGGTGCTTTGCACATGCTGGAGGTGGGACAGAGGGAGAAAAGATCCCGTCTCCTTCCCCAGCGCATGTGTCGACCTCATCCCTCTGCTGCGGGCAGCTCTCCGCCACTCCCTTCCCAGGGCAGCTGGACCCCACCGCCCTGCCAGCCCTGCGGTTTGGGCTTCGCTGAAGGGTAACAGAAGAAAAGACCCAGTTGAAGCTGGTACTTTTTCCTTCTCAGAGGGACTAACACACATGCAGAACGGTTTCTCGCATCAACCCACTGTGCTAACGAACACCAACTCTTTTTGAGGCTGTTTTCCTAGCCACGGTGAAATGAATACGTGGTGATGTGCACATACCACTGTTTCATCTGCATTAGCTTACCTTTTCCTCTAACTCTTTTATTTGTCTTTTTTGGCCTTCAATTCTTTCTTCTAGCTCTTTAATTCTCTGTCGGATTTCAAATAAGAAAATATTTATTAACCAACCAAATACAGATGTACCCAGAAGATGTATTATTTTTGGAGATATAAATTGTATGTGCTGTGCTCCTAAAAAAAATAGTTAATCGGGTCGTAAGCTGTTGATGAGGCCTCCATGAATGTCACTGTGTGTGACAATTAGTGAAGTCAAAACGCCCTGTTTGCAGGGGTTTTCCAAGGCAAATCACAGTCTGGTCCCAGGACTGGCCATTTCTGGTACAGCCCTATGAGGAGAGGCTGGTGCTCACAACTTCATTACATTTCCATCTGAGGGACCGTCCCACCCGAATCTCACCAAGCCTGTGCACGGGCACTTACCTGCTGTGAGTGTTGAATGAGCTCCATTCTCTCTCGCAGGATCTGGGCGTCCCTCTCCCGGAGCTCGCTCATGACCTGCCTCTTCCACTGCTCTACGGCACTCTTCAGTTTCTCTTTCTCCTCTTCTGAAAGAAGTTCGGAAATTTTGGCTCCAGCTTCTTGCTGCAGGGCATCATAGAGCATGGCTTCTAATTCCAGAATTTGCTAATCAAAAACAATATAAGGCTGTCAGCTTGACCTTGTCTCTGGTCAGACGAGGATTTCGTGAGGAACTGCAAATCCTATCGTGGTAAGGCAACGGGGGCGGTGGAGGGGTTGTGTGCTGAGCCGCCCGCACAGGGCAGGGCGGAAAACTTGATCCAGGGGGAAATACTTCAGGCTGATTTTATGTCGTGGGGCTCTGAGCAGCACTGGGGCTGGGATGGCCCTTTGATCAGCCTACTCTGCCTCTTGAAAAGTGTGTGAGGGACAACTTCTCCTTTCTGGAGGCGGGGAGATGGGCGTGGGGAGAAAAGGCAAAAAAGAAAGGGAAACGGGGAAAACGGGAAAGGAGAAAGGATGAAGAGGGAAAGGGGAAAAGGGGAAGAAAAAGAACTTCCTAAAAGACTTATTTTGTGAGTTACAGATGCATTTTAAACTCAGTGCTCAGCCTCTCAGTTCACCTTTCCCAGCTACTGCCAGCAGGAGCAGAGGATATGGCACCAGTTCATACTTCTGTCAGGAAGGAACAACTCCCTGTTGTGAGCTTACAGCATTTAGTACCAACTACCTTAAAGTGCCTCGTGTGAAGGACTTTCCAGCGCTTCCTCTGGCAGAGCTGCCAGATCCAAGAGGCTTTATGCTCAAGAAAAATATATCTGGCAGCTTGGCTGCGTTCCTGCAAGTCTCAGGCTGCAGAGCCTTTACTGCATCAGAAAATATCTTGCACACAGACAGATGTACGCTCTAGATTTATTGAGATATAGAAGAGTGTAGGAGATGAACAGGGTCACTGAGCCCAGCACCGTCCTAGGGCAGGTGACCCTGCCAGACAACATCTTCTGCTTCAAAGGCCAAGATAAAGGCTTGTTCCTTCATGCAAGCCCAAAGCAAGCTGAAATCTTTTTCGGCAAGTTTGATACAGCACAAGAAACCAAGCAGCAACTGATGACACTTTTGCATATCTTCTCCAAAACTGGTGGTGTCTTGTGGAGCTCTCCATAGCTTCGGAAGAACACGACTGAACCTCTCAACAGGCTGTTTGAAAATGCCGTAGACCTCTGTTGTGACACTTTAGCTCACTTCGACAAGATTTTCCACCTGAGGCTGCTGCTGTTTCCTTGCCACGGTTTAGCAGAGTCAAGACAGAGGAATGCAAGCGTTTACAAGAATATTAACATCATGGCAGGGGTCACAGATACTGATGATAACTGAAAGGCAGTAACCTGGCGTCTGGCTCTGCGGGGAAGATCAGATCAGATCTTACAAGAGGCTCCTTTCACTTTTAAAAACAACAGCAATGACCTTGCTAACCATAACTGCCTCAACGAAGTGCTGTTATCTGAAACAGGATTTGTGTTGGGCCCCAAACCCCAATTATACAACCATTGTCCCTCTCTGATTATACTGACTTGTGAAGAAGGGAGAGCGTGGGGAAATTCATGGTCTCCAGAGCCGGAGCAGCGTCAGGAGTCTCTGTGTGAGCCAAGGGTTTCTCAGAGCAAAATCCCCCAGCGGCAACCAAAGGGAGTGAAAACCATGCAAAAAGCTTGGCGGTTACAGCAGGTAATCTTGTTGGCTGTAGTTAGTGGGGGAAGATCAGCAGTTCCCCATCTCTAGGGGCACAAAGGAAACAGGGAAGTGAAACCAATTATACAAATCAAAAGAGCTTTTGCCACTCCAATTTCAGGGCAGAGCAAAGTTTTCTTGCCATTTCCAGGGCAAAGCTCGTCCCTTTGCCTGGGGACGCTTGTGTGATGCCTTTAAAAGATGCAGGAAAATGCAAATAACCCCCAGCTACTGCTGCATGGGCTGCAACTGCATTTGTGATGCTTGTTCCTTCTCCATGAGCAGCAGAGCCGAGGAACCAGTTGCTGGACCCTTTGGTAAATTTGGGATGCTGGAGCTGAAGATCCGTCTCATGGACGGAGAGCGAGCAGCTGGCCGTGAGCCACAGGAGCACCAAGTAAACCATAGTCAATAGCCACGGCCCCACATCTGAGTTCTCCTGCGGATACTGGGATGTCACCAGGAGTTTCAAGCGATGCTGTACGATTTTTCCCACTCTGCTGCTCTTGCAAGTTTTCACATACTCAGTTTTATGGATCTGTTTCAGAACTCTCCTAAGACACAGAGGATGACCTTGCTCAGGCCTTATCCTTGAAGATGAATCCTATAGGTTCAGCCCTTGGCTGCTCCAAACTGCTTCTCAGAACAGCTGAAGGCTGCAGGAGATAATTTGGTGTCAGGACTGAGCCAGCAGGTAAGGGGGGCTTGTGTACTTCCCAGGGTTTGCACCGTGTGGGAACCAACACTGGTTCCAGATGAAGGTCAGTATTCGGCAAAATCAGTCTTAAAAATCATCCTTACAGGAACAGAAAGTGTGTTGAGTAAAAGCTCCCCCAAATGGTTTGAGTTAAATGGTTCAGAAAAAAAGGCATAAATTGCTCCTCAGAAAGTGTAACTGTGCTCAAGATTTAAATGGAACCGAAGGAATGAGATAAATTGATATGAAAATCTATTCATTAATGTCTTCTGTGAGTGAACTTTTCTGTTAACTGAAGGAGACAAGATAGCTGATGTCTGAAGAAATGGCTGAAACGGGTTAAGGATCAGGTAATGATGGACCAGTCTCACTGCAAATCTACAGAATCACATAATATCTCCAGCTGTTTTAGTCACAGAGGCTGTAATCTGCGATCTAAGGAAATGTCTAGGCTAAAACCTCTCTTTTCGGGGGAAAAGAGAAATTTCTGAAAACATCATTTTCTGATCAGTCACTTATCAAAACCTAGTGTCTAGTAAGTGAATGTTCAGGGCGCAATCCTGCAAGGACCGTGCCAATAGAAGGAATG
>NW_010431866.1:21771-31819 GCF_000710305.1 Buceros rhinoceros silvestris
CGCAGGGTTTGTTGAAAACTCAGCCTTTTTAGTCCTCAGGGCACTCCACGAGCAGCACTGCCGGGGGCAGAAGAGACCACACACTTTACACAGCTAAGACAACCGAGATGTCACAGTTAGCTCGGGTGTTTTCCTCACCTTGTGAGCTTTGTCCAAGGACTGCTTCCTGAAGTCGAGCTCGTCGTCCAGGTAGCCCTTCTGCTTGCTGAACAGCTCCTGGGGACACAGGGAAGGGACGGTCAGTGCGGTGGCCGTGGCCCTCACCCACAGCTCTTCCCGCTGGTTCGTCCCCACCATGTTTCTTGGTACCTTTTCATTCTCAAGGTCCAGCATCTTCTGCTGCAGCGCAGACTCTGTCATTTCTATCTGCTGCAGCCACTGTGCACAGAACAGAGAGCAGGAGCTTTAGCCAGAAGAGCAGAGGCAGCTCGCCCGCACACGCAGCCCTCTCTGGCACTTTACGGGTGTCAGCACATACTGCGAGCACTTAGTTAAATTTGTTACATAAAAAAGGGGAAAGTAATTGTATCATTACAATTTTTCTTTTCTGAATATTTGTGATAGAAAGGGACGTTATTTCAAAGCCTAGCATTTACTTTCCAACATCATTTTGCTAATTAACATTTTAAACCAAGGACTATATTTCTTACTGCCTGAACGTTACCTTTCGTTTGACAAAAACTAGTGTAAGTGTAACCATGCAAAGAACCACGGCACGTGGTGAGGAGCTGTCATTGGCACCACCAGTGTGGCCGAGCGAGCTGTTCTGAGAGGGTCACATGCATTCATGACGTGTTCAGATGGGCGATGCTGTTGTTATTACCTTTTCTGCCAGCGTGAGAACTGTCCTTGCTTGTATGACAACTACTTGCTCTTCATTGGTCAGATTCTGCACCAAAAGCAGAATATAATTACAACAAATCCCAGTGTCTTGCTATTAATCCACTACTTGGGCCACTGCTGTATTAAATAAATACGAAATTAAACATGTTCGAGGAACAGTAAACCAAGGCAAAGAAAATCAGTATTATATGCAACGTTGCTGTAAAAACACCTGTAAGTATTCATGCTGAATTCTTATCACACTTACAGTTAATTCTTCTCAAATTCCCACATTTACCACAAAAAAGGTGACACTGGATTTGCTTTTACCCAACAGGGAATAAGCACAGAGCCACACAGATAAGATCAAGCTGAGCACCATGTGCCATTGAGAAAAGAGATGCACCCTCGAGTCCTTCAGTTCGATATACGCCCAGTTTTTCTGCCCACATTTATCTCCAAGTTGCCTTTTTAGGATGCTGTTCCACAACACCCCGCATGGGACTGACCTGAGTTGGTAATTCCGCTGAAGACAACCACAGGGACTGACAGATTAATAATTAATTAATTATCTTTCTACGTATTAGCAGGGGTAGTCTTAGCTCATTGGTGATTAAACTTATATGCATTTTTTTTTTATTCTTTGCATGGGAAAGATTGTGTGGATGCTGCAGAGGCCACCTGTGAGACCCAGGGGTAGAGAGGGGCTTTGCTCTCCCCAGCCCTCACAGCCACGAGGCTCTGTGGCTTTGCTGATAGATGAGGATACAGGAAAAAAAATCTGTATACAAGGGCATAAATACCTTCTGTGTACATAAATACATGCGGAATTATTCACTTCCATTTGCTAAAGGAGAAACACTTTGAAACTTCTTATTTGTTTCTTCTTTCCTGCTGCTGTCGTACCTTTTTGTTTAATATCCTGGTCACTATCAAAGGTTTATGGGTTATTAGCCAAAATCAAACCACACAGCTGCTAAAAGGCAAAAGCAAAGCAAATGCAGAGGAAGCAAATAAACCAGGTGTGAGCAGTGGCCAGAGGGGGAAAAAAAAAATCAACATTCCAAAATATTTTCCAAATCATTCAGAAATAAAAAGCAGCGTCGAGACCCCACGATGCTGCCTGGCTCTTGGCAGAAGGCTGTTAACAAAACCTTAAACAGCCCGAGACGGCTGAGCTCCCAGCCCAGTACAGCGAGCACGGAGAGGAGAGGCGGTGCGGCAGCAAACCGAGAGGGCTTTGCTAACGGAGCGTGAGGATGAGTGTTGACCAAAGCATGCACAATTTATTAAAGGAACATACACTTACGGCGTTATCCCCTAAAATGTCCAATTTTTTCATCAGCTCTGCTACTACTATGTCCTAACAAGAGAGAAATGGAAAACGAGGAGTCAGAACAGAGCGTCTGATTTTGTCTAGGGGAAGGGAAATAGGAAACGAGAATCCCTTACTGTTACACCTTCTGCCTCACAGTAGACTTGCAGAGGGCTTTTCCCCTCCGTGAAAGGACCATGATGGAAGTTGATGGCAGGCGACCGTCTTTCTCTCTCCTGAAATCACAGCAATTGCTCGGTTACCCGCTGCAGCGTGTCACAAACAGCAGCCTCACCAAGAAGCCGATAAACACGGTTTGAAGAAGGTCCTCTCGAGCACCTCGCGAGGCAGTGCTGTCGCGGAGCGGTGTGCTTTCGAGTGTATTTACTGCTGCTCCCTGCGCCTGTTGACACCCGCAGCCTGGAGCAAGAGCCCTTTCTCTGGCCAGACCCCGTGCTTTCTGGAGGGCTCTCAGGGCTGGCGGGGAAGACCTCCACCTCGCTGCGAAGCGGGGTACATGGACATATTATGAGCTTGAGTATTGTCCCACCCTGCTGCTTCACTGGCACCAGTCATGACCACTTGCCTGCTGTTTTGACTACCTCAGCGGTTTGGACAGAACTCCACACCCGTACCTAGGCTGACAGCGATAGCACCGGCATTGCCTTGTGAGGGGCTGCTTTGTTAATCTCTGCAGAGATTTCTGAAAACAGTTTCCAAGAGCTTATAGATTCTGTCTGCACAGGTACTGATACAGAAAGCAGGAGGCTCAGTGGTGTAACCACAGAGGTCCAGGCCACAGGATTCCTTCTCTGCGGGTTTAGCAAGGGGTGAAACACAGCTGTCATTTTTTCTTTCCTGCGTATGATCTGTTCAGGTTTTACATCTTTGCGTTTTCAGAACAGAGGGAGCATAGTAAAATGTGTATCTGTGTCATGACTGGGTCTTAGAACGACTTAGGCGGTGAGACTGCCAGAACAACCCGTCAAGAACACCGGTACCGATCCCGGGTGTTTGGGTTTTCATCTCTTTTACTAGCACTTTGCACTCGGTCAGTGCAACGTGGCTCTCTCCAGTAAACCTGGGTGCGTTCCCAAACCTGCGGTGCCCCCGGCCGCAGCTCGCGCAGCCCCGGGCAGGGCCGTGGCTGCAACACATGCTCACTTCGAGCTCCAAGATCCTGAACTCCAGCAGCTCGTTTTGATCCTTAGCGTCCTGGACATCATGTTTTAAGCGAGCTTCCTCCGCTTCCATTTGTTTTATCTGCAAAACAAAGCATCGCACTGTCAGCACCGTTGGCAGTGTCTTCAGATCTGTCGTGTGTTGGCGATGCCGGTGGATCGCGGGGGTCAACACGGGAGCCAAGGGTCTGAGCCCACCAGGGACATGTGGCACCAGTGCTGGGGAATACGGGGCTTTTCCCCAGAGCCACCGTCCTCCTGTGGCACTGTATGGGGTGGCAGGGAACACCAGGAAACCAGTCCTGGAGGGCTGTAAGGGTCTTGTTATTATACGTGAAGGATTTCCAGTACAGCTGGGTGATACAGATTGAGATATTGCACCTTCTGCATTCCTTGTGCTACAAATATTGTTTTAGTAATACAGACAGAAACATTAAACACCTTTTCTACCAGTTCTTGATTTCTTCTGTACAACGCTTGCTTCTCCTCAATCCACTTCATATCCTTCAAAAGGAAACGACCGATATTGTAGGTAAGTTGTAGACAATGTTTAGCACCAACACAGTAGTAAGTATTTCATTAAATCACAGCCTTAGAGAAGAGGGACAGACTCGTATTGCATATGAAACTGTAATTCCATTATTTCCTAACTTTTCCTAAGCTAGACTTTTCCAGCTGACTTTAACAGAGGCTATAGTACACAAATGAAATAGAAATGCTCCAATGTTTAAAAGACTCTTTCAGGTAAAAAAAATTGTTTTCATTTAAAGGGATATTTCTAGCTATGTACCTACTACTAAATTTCTATTACACTGAATAGAAATTATGTATTTCAGAACATTAGGCAAAATAAACTTTATTTTGGAACTAATCTATTAGCTTGCTGAATATATAAACCCCGTGAACCCCAGGACATTGTTTATCAGTACAGTTAACAATAGTAAGAGTAGAGCTGGAAAGGTAATAATCCAGTGATTTAGTATTATATTAAAGTTCTCAAAAGCATTTTCTGTTTCTTTTTTTTTCTTTTTTTTCCTCGATAAGTAAGACACAGGCTAGAAACAGCCTGGGAATGTTTCTTGTACTTCCCTCATGTATCTGCTTTGTGTGGAATGAATCAGCTGTTGAAAAGTCCCATCAGGGTTCCTCTAATTCTTCTACACATACATGAACTCTCACAGGCATCCATAGTTTTTGTTGTATGGGAACATTTATTACATGGAAGCATGAGCAGGCCCATCCCTGAAGCCCCCTCCCACCCCAGCACAAGGGCTGGGGAAAGGGGGGACATGTGGCCGCAGGCATTACCTGCCCCTGCTCAGCCAGCGCCTTCTCCAGGTCTTCTATCTGAGCCTGCGATCGGTGTATTTCTGCTTGGAGCTGCTCACGTGTCTGTAGGATACGAGGGACAGAGAAAAAATACAGTAAATCAAACTTTCAAAATAATAAATTCAAATACGTAAAACATCAGATACTTTCAGCAAATGATTTCTGAAGTGCTTGGGCAGAATAAACTTGCAGCGTTAGTCATTAATCATAAAAAGAACTCTGTAAGACAGGATAATGATTCTGAGACTTAAGATCAACACCAAGAGCATCCCATCAGGTGAAGAGCAGGACAGTAAAACAGAAATGGTCTCTTCCTGCTGGTTGTGACAGCCGGCAGTGAGCAACCTTTCCCTTCTAGAGCAAGGTGTGATTTAATTCAGAATCAGCTGTAAGGCTCTAAGCTTTTTATGAGGAATTGCGTAGCCTCACAGAACCCAGAAAGAATTAAATATATTTAAGGCTATTTGTCCTAGATTCGTATAGAAAAAGAGCTTAATTTTAAGGAATTCCCATTAAAATTCTCTCTGAATTCCTCTTAAACTGGTGAAGAGGTGAAAAGACTAAAGGGTGGTAACGGTGGTTCCTGCAGCCAGCCAGCACCGTGTGGGGAGGCTGGTCAGGCTGGAGAGCCCAGAGCCCACCTCAGCAGAAGCCCAGCCGCATGCCCAGCTCCGCACCCCCGGCCTGCCTGACCCCGGTTTAGCTTGAAAACAACCTGAGCAAGTACAGCTGGAAACCCCCCTACAATTACAATCCTTTATTTTCATGTAATATAAGCCATTTAGACCTTAACTTCTCGTTCTGCATCCAATGTTCCTCCGACCTGTTCTTGCAATAGGGCGTAAGCTCGTTGCAGAGCCTGGTACTCCATCGTCAGCTGCCGAAACCGCAGTTCGGTCTCTTCCTTGGCCATGCCCTGGAATTGAACACAAAGATGCATTGCACCAGTTGCTCTTTTTTTCTGCAGTGAAAGTAAGAATTATTTTTAAGAGTGGATCACGTTTGCTTTCTCTAAAAAGTCCCAAAATTCTCACTTTTAAAATGTAGTTTGGGAAGCACAGTACTAAGGATCCTGGTTACGTGCCCTCACACTATTTCTCTTATGTCCCTTTCACATCTCTTGTGAACACTTGCTGCAGGAAAATGCATTATAGTCACAAAAAGAAAAAAAAAGAAAAAAAAGAAAAAAAAGAAGATAATTTCCCCCACCCTTGGATAGATAAAACTTGGCATCCATATAATGTACTAATGATTGAATCGCCCTTTGTTACTGTACCAGGCAAAGTCATCACATTTAAAGTTGAAAATACTGCTTTCTGGAAACAACAAAAGGTTTCCAATCTGGAGAATGAGCCGAGCCTGACAGTCCCACTCAATTATTAAAACACTGATCTAGAGTTAATACTAGTAGAAATGGTGACATGAACATGAAAAGAGCCCTTCATCTTCTCTCTCCTCCCAATATCCAGCGCTGAATGCTTTCATGTCAGGTTGACCGGATTATTTCATTAGACAAAATGCAATTACACTGCTGGTTGCATGCACAAACCTCGCGCTGCCTGATCAGGAAACAAATGTCAATGCAGGGATGAAAAATAAACAGGCTTATACATAGAAAAACGCGTTCAGATTCCCTGCGGTGCAGCACACCCTGGTAACCGGTTGTGTATCTGTTATCACGGGGATAGGAACACTTCAGGTTCCCTCACAACACATCTAATTACTACCCATGAACTAGGTGACATGGCAGATGAGAAGTGGCGGCCAGCGTACCATGAAAAGGCTGCGAGTCACTATTAGCAGTTTTTTTTATTACAAGAGTCTTGTTAAACCCTGAACCACGCAACGGCACAGGGGTCTGACACGTGCTCCGGAACGCATTTGTAGGGAAGCCCCGCGAAACACCGGGAATAATCCCTTCTATTCGTGTTGCCAGCGACCTTTGTGTGCTCTGTATCCAGAGCTGCCACAAAAGTCGTGACCTCACTGTACTGTGAGGAGACAGACTGTCCTCTGGAGACTGAGCCTTCATGTCACGGCTTGCTTCTTCCACAAACACCAACCTTATCACTCTGTGCTGAGGTCAGCACGGCCAACAGAGGGACCTGAATCAAACCACGCGTGCACAAACCTGCAGTAGATCTCCGTGTGAACTGGTTGTCCAACTTCTTGGTCTTTTTAGACCTCTAACCTATAAACCCATTATAAATCTAATATTCTTACAATGTAATATTTCCAGCTTGGGTAGAAGTTGTGAAATTACTGAACACTTGAGATCCAGAGGTGTTAACCAACATGCACAGTATTAAATTTAACATAAACTTTTAATTTTCTGGTCGGAGGTGACGAATGATGTAACAGACCAGGATTTTCATAAAAAATTAGTAGTGAGGTTTCAAAACATAACAATACATATATATGATGAATACCTCTTCCAAGTCATCTTCAGGAGTGCAAGGGGTTTGATCAGTCCGGTCAGTTTGGTATGAGATGGAGGAACCATCGGACTCCAAGGAAGCTTCATCATCGTAGCCAAAAAACGTCTCCACAACCGGCTTCTGACAGAGACAAGGGGTCAGCGGGCACAGCCGTGATGCACGACAGCGATGCCACCGGCATTGGGGGGCAGCGGTGACGGAGGACACATGGCTAAACCCTGCATCCCTATGGGATTTGAACACGTTCACCTTCGGAGGAACCGCAATTCCACATTACCGGCATTTCCCACTCCGTATCTTTCTGAGGAACCGGCCCAGTTCTTTACATGTAAACGCATATAAAGTTTTCCCACCCCGTGACAGCACTCTAACGATAGCCCAAGCTATTCATACCACCGAATGGCCGTGTTTGTTATCAGGTATCAGCGTGCGATCTCAAAGCCCTGCCTTTTTTTAATGCATTTTCCTCCCCATTTCCCCAGCTAAGCCAAGCACCCTTTGTGTGTTCATCTCAGCATGAGGTGGGACCTGGACATTGAAGTGACTTTATTAACCCGTTGTTATCACCGTGATGTCCCTCCTGTCACTACTACAACTTTCACATGAAAAGTTAGATTTGCAAGAAATGTTCTGCTTGCACATTTGAAGTTAACCAGCACAGCAATGTTTTTGGGTTTGAAGAAATAAATTTTCCCACTCAGAGCCGCTTTCTGTTTAAAAGCATGAGGGTGCTGGTGGTAAAGGAAGATTTACTGCTGAATGCTTGAAAGCAAAGGTGACACTTCACACACAGTTCTAAAATGCTGTTCTTTTCTAGATTTTGGCTTTTTGTCTCAATTTGAGGTGGATAAGTTCAGGAGACAAAAGGTAACTCTCTTTCAAAGACCTGGCTGACAGGAGTTCAGGAGTTATCTCACATCGACCGCAATCAGGTATTTACAGATGCATTAGCTCCAGTGTTATCCTTCATCTGCAGACCACAGCTTGCTCTCAGGTCCCTGACGTTACACCTTATGATGTCATTACAGTTAATATTTGTATTAACACCCTCCAAGTATTCATTAACCAGCATTTTCTTTTCCCTGAGCTCTAACTGTTGCTTCCTGTAACTGGCCATTTTTGCACGTTACTAAACTCCATAATGAATTATTTACAACCTATGTATGTTTTCAGGCAGTGCCATTAAAAGATCATTTTGAGAAGTGCTAATTCATAAAATCTGTCTCATCTTAAGGCAATCACGTACCACTGAAGTCACACGGGATTGCTCAGGGTAAACGCAGAGCATGCAAACGCTCATCATGTGCAATGCAAAACAGTTTCCCTACCAGATCTTGTCAGAAAATCCTGATGCAGTCCATGAACATCCATGAACTTTGTGACCCATATTTAAGGTTAGGACCCATTTGCAGAACCTCAAGAGAGGGCTCCCTGTATAGCTCCGAGGTGCTCAGAGCACCCTGAGGAGGCAGCATGCCCATCAGCATGTCATAATACAGAGGTTTTTTTTACCTTAGGAATTCTTGTCATTTTTTTCCTTTGCTTCCTATACCTTAAGAGCTTATCACGTTCCTGAAAGAATGAGACACACACGTTAGCTGGTTTCAGAGAGCTGCTATTTACATTAACTATGTCAGCACTTGGGCAATCAAGAAAAATGTTGATGCTGGCCACTGCCTCCAAATGAAATAATTATGTTTTCATCAGTCAAGGGTTAGTTTTCCTCCAACATCCATCAAGACCGACTCCTCCTCCCTGCTGCTGCAGCTGTTAGTGCCGTGCTCATGTGTAACAGCACAATGATACCAAACTCAGACTGTTTGAACTCAGCACTTTTGGTCTCAGATGACTTCTCTAAGGATTTGCAGGTTCCCAGTGCCTCTGAAGAAAAAGTCTGAGTGTTTATTGCTGCCAGCGGATCTTTCTGTTCAGTGGAAATTACGACACTCTTCATAGAATTGTGTCAATTTTTTACAGTGTCACAGAAGCATCTGGTTGGAAGAGTCCTTTAGGATCACCGAGTCCAGCTGTTCACCCTGCACTGCCAAGGTCCCTAAACCATGTCCCCCTGCATCACATCCACACGGCTTCTGAACACTTCTAGGGATGGGGACTCCACCTCCTCCCCGGGCAACCTGTTCCAATGCTTAATGACCCTCTGTATGAAGAAATTTTTCCTGATATCCAACCTGAATTTCCCCTGACG
Organism: Buceros rhinoceros silvestris; assembly: GCF_000710305.1. Lineage (NCBI taxonomy): Eukaryota > Metazoa > Chordata > Aves > Bucerotiformes > Bucerotidae > Buceros > Buceros rhinoceros. Next base: position 31,063 of record NW_010431866.1, read on the forward strand.
CAGCTTAAGACCAGTACTGAAAAATACCTTTATTCTGGATTGCAAATACAGGTGAAGTCCAGGACCCAGAGAGTAAAATTCTAAGGAAAAACTCCTATAGCCTTTCATTTCGACTGCATGGTAAAAGGATGTGATGACATTCTGGGACATGGATAATGTGTCACTGCCATCAGCCCAATGGCAAATCCTAACATCAGCAGTGACAGAAGGAAACCAAACACTAGTTTTGCTCGGCAGCTCGTGCCTTGCCACACCCTTGGCAACGAAGAACAAAGCCATTCACGTGTTACCAATGCACATCAGCGGCTTAACTTAACACAGTCTTCCTAACAAAGAGATGAGTCGGGCAGGGACCATAAGACCATGACAGTGTGGGAAAGACAAAGCTAGTGGTATTCAGACTCTAAAAAAATGCAATTCCAACATGACAGAGATGTCCTGGGGATGAGGGACACTCGCTATTGGCTGTCAGGACAGGGTGACCATGCTGACTTTTGCCCTTGACGTCATCCTAGTGGGGAAAAAAATAGCTTTCCTCTCTCACTAGAGCTCTCCTCTCCATCGTCACTACATTTTTTTCTGAGGAACAACTTCTGCTGATACAGTCTTTGACATCTACACTGAGAAAAAACAGCGTTAGCTCGCTCCCTGATGGAGATGTGATAACAGACGCTGTTACACCCTGCGTGCTTTGCATGAATGGAAATTTAAAGCATACAAGGAAGAGGATGAAGGTAATGTCATTCTTACCATGACG
>NW_010431866.1:31902-33117 GCF_000710305.1 Buceros rhinoceros silvestris
ACGCTCTTCACATAGCCAGCAGTTTCCAGGGTCTAATGAAGAGGAACGAAATAATGTCAGTAAGTGCACAGACATAAAAAACCCGAAAGAGATATTTTCTTGAGGAGTACTATGATTTCAATATTTTCTGTCTCCAAAGACTGAGAACACATTAACAAACAGGCAAACCCCAAACACAACACTGCAGAACACCGCTTGCACACAGCAATCTTTGGCCCTGATGCTGTCTCCACTCCGCTCTTTTCTCTCGTAGTGCAGGATCTGGCCATCTGCACATCTACTGGATGTCCTGGACCAGCACGTCATTGCAAGTGCAAATGTAGATTGAAAGGATTTTTCCAATACTACTCCGCAGATAATTTCTATTCAGCTCAGTTACTACTAATCACAGAAATGCCGTCCGTTCCCCCAGAGTAAATCTCTGCCCATCGGCTCACAGAACCCCCAGCATCCCTCGCTCAGGCTTCCTGCTCTTCTGCCACAGCCTTGGTCGACCTTGCATGAGAGCAGCAGAATTGTATCTTACCTTGGAGAGTTCATCAATGATATTTTGCTGTTCAATAACTTGTAGCCTCAGAAAATCAACTTCTCTTTCTTCTTGGCTGTGGTCAAGGTCGTTTAAAGAGCTTGGTCTCCTTATTGTTCCAGCTCTTTGCCTCTGGAAGAAACCCACGTGGCAGAAGAGGAGATGGTCAGAAAGCTTTGCCAAAGGGCAGTACACAACCCTTCCCTTCCCAGCTAGCGAGGCATCTAACCTAATGGCTGTTCTGGCAGCCATCCTGCTTCCCTTTTGCTGAGCGTTACATCTAGACGGCAAACACACTGGGTGCTGCTGCTGCAAGAAGCTTGTGGTCACCGAGGAGGACAGTGGACATTGTAGGGGTTGTCACGACAAAGAGACAGGCTCACAGCAGCTCTGTTGCACCCGCTCTTTAGTGCTGCCAGGAGCTCACTGCTGCAGGAGGAGGAATTTGGAGACCTGGGGCCAATGTGAGTTGCGCTCACTCATTTTGATCTGTAGCCATCCTGGAGCTGCAGCACCCATGGGGCTCCGATGCTCATGCAATGGCACAGCTACTTGCTACCAGCTACTGCCCACCAACAATAATCAATTGAAAAAAAAGAGAAAAGTCATGAGAGCAGATTTCCTTGGGACTGTGAGGTGATTCTGGTGCAAAAGTCACCCCACAGGTGAAGTGGGGTGATTTGTGTTCC
>NW_010431866.1:33253-36284 GCF_000710305.1 Buceros rhinoceros silvestris
AGGAGGAGCAGCCAGCGACCAAACAGTCTCCTGATCAAAATGTGCAAACGCATGCACTTTTCTTCAGAACTATTTGTTTTTAAAGCTAAAATAAAACTTGTTATGTAAACCAAAATGTGTTCTAGCCACAAACCACTCAGTAGTACACCACGGAACATCTCAGGGAGCACCAGAAAGGGGAAAGTTTCGTATTAAACTTGAAAGTTTGGGACAATGCCTGACTCCATCAGACCTGGAGCACTAAACTACACACTCACTCTGAGCACACCGAGACTTACCATTGCTATGTTCTCTTGCGTTACAAACTTTAATTTATTTTCCATTCGACGTAAGGCATGTGACAATTCTTCATTCTTCCTACTAAGGCGTTTATTTTTGTCCAAAATGGGTTTATACTGACTTTCAGCTTCTCTAAGACGTTTTAACTGAAAGATTAAGAGAGAATGAACACCTCCAGAGCTGTTATTTTTCATCAAATACGTTAATAATTTTCTTTATCTATCACACTGTCAGCATTTTCTCCTAATGCAAAGCTAGAGTGATGAAAAGCTCTTGGTATTTCCATTGGGATGCAGATTATTCCTCCTGCACGAGGTATTCAGCTTGTGCAACATGTGGGGAATATCTTTAATTTTTAAAATAATAAAAAATAATTCCAGCTAATCCATCTTAAAAATTCATTGTTACATGTGCAGAGATGAGCGTGGTGTGGCACACCAGTAAATAAAGAGTGCAGGCAGCAGGCAGCTACTCCTGCCACCATTTCTGAAAAGCAAAGGGGGAAATACCCCGATATTCCAGGGGCCAGGCGCGGCCACGGCAGCCCGTTCACAAGCAGCCATCGCTGTGCTTCGCCGTCACACTCACCAGCTCGTTCCTCTCCTCCGAGAGCAGCGCGTTCCGGTCCTCCAGCTTCCTGATGATGGCACTCAGCTCAGCGATTTTCAGTTGGAAACGCCGGGCATCCTTTTCATCCAACTGCTGTTCCTAAAACAAAGATCAACTGCAAATAACTGTTCATAAGCGTACACGCAATGCCAACATCTGTGAAAGCTCAAACTTTGTATTACCCCGAACTGTTCAAAACATGATATGGCAGAGCGTAACCTGTGTAACCTCACTGACCACCGAAAGCTGCAGGATGAGACCCACGGAAAGGGAGGAGTGAAAATGTAACAAAGAATGCAAATGCAGGAGTGTGTATATGCAAATACAAAGTCACAAATGGGAAACTTGGAAAGAGAAAAGAAAATATCAAAAATGAAGGCAGTGTTTCGCTGGATGCCACTGTTGAACTGAGTGCTTCAGACACATCACCCACTCGGAGGACTTTGCTCTAGGAAAGGGTTATTAAAATACTGAAGAACAAGTGGGGAAAATCCATGCAATTATACCATTGCATTAGCTCTTCTTCCATAAAGCTGTGGCCCTTGTTGGGTTCTAAAGGGTCACTCGCAAAGCCGAAGGGGTGGCACTTTATCCGAGTGAGAATGCTCAAACCAAATTGTAAATGAACAGAGCTGTAAGTAGACGTGTTCTCATTCAGAACCACCGAGAAGTTACTTCTGTTTACAAAAGTGACAGACTTTTTCCCCTTCTCTAGGACTCGTTCTGATGTTTGGCAGAAGTTGAGTACAAATCCAAACAAGCAAATAGGTGCCCATAGTGCTGGTGGCACTTTTGGGAGGTCTAGGGTTCCTCATTCAACAGGTGCAGGAGAGGCTTGGGACAAAGAATAGAAAAGATCGATTCACTCAGCCATAAGTGTTTACACTTCTACTGAGGAAATTAAGGCTGTTGCAAAAGAAATCTTGATGAGAGTCAGCAATGAAGAAAAATTGTGTGTGTCAGATGTATGAGGTCAGTTAACTGAGGGGTTTTGAATGTTAGCAAATTAAGGCAAAAGCTGAAAGGTGCCACGGTTACGCTAAAAAAGCCATTGTGGAAGGGTGACTAGAATTTAACATTCTGGATATTGCATTGTAGAAAAGAAATAAGAGAGAATGGTGTTTAGCAGGTGTTTAATTCTCTTTCTGGTCCACTGAAAATGAGGTGTGCTGGGAGGACTGCGGGATTCTCTGTGCTTCAATGCAGTGATTACCTTCCCCCTTTCCCCTCTGTAAACTGGCCTGGTACATCTGCTCACACAGCCCGTTGCTCGCAGACCCGAAAGCCAGCACGCATACATCACTTGGTTAGAAGTGCATTTGCATCGTTTGTTGGCAAAATGGTGTCAAACCGTCAAATTAAGGCGAGTGGCAGAAGTATGGAACAGTGAGGAAAAGGGAGAGAAAAGGAACAGAAGCATTTCACCCTGCTAACAAACCCAAACAAACCAGAAAACGAAACGACATAGAGCAAAAGCTCTCCCATAACGGGGTTGGAGGGTAAATCTGGGAGGTTTGGCCATCAAACGAGAGCAAGACGCGGGTGCCTGGGGGGTTCCCCTGCCCGGCTATGGGAAAGCTGTTGCTCCAGGATGCACTCATCAAGATTCTGTCACTTGGTGCCACTTTGCTCGTTCGTTTAGGTGAAACCACGTGAAAGTGCTTACGGGGCTTCCTGAATGATCTGAAGCGTCTCCTGCACCACTTGCATAAGGAAGTTCCCGCTTGGGGCTGCTCAGATGCCGATCAGACTCTTTGATCTGGGAAAGTTGTTCATCTAAAGCCTCCTTTTGGAGCTGCAGTCTCTGAGCATGCCCGGCTTGAACCCCTAACTCTCTCTCCAGCACGTAGACTGCTCTGTCTTTAAACTTAATCTCCTCCATCTACAAGGAGAACAGAACACAATCACACAGGCAGGCAGCGGCTCGACAACAACAGAGCATCTTAGACCCCAAACGCGGCCAGAGAACAGTTGCACAGAGCTGACACCCCTCGACACGGGAAATACAACAACGCTCTCCTGGGAATAGAGCAGCAGTGAATATTCGACAGTGAATATATGGACTGAACCACTTAACCAGCTTGAGAATGTTATGCTGCTTCTGGGAACACAACACCCAGAATAAAACCTTTCTTTTCAGCAG
>NW_010431866.1:36372-38589 GCF_000710305.1 Buceros rhinoceros silvestris
TCAGCAGGAGTTTTTTCACTAAAATGATTAAATAAATAACTTATATTCTTAGTAACATTTCAGAATATCTTAACAAAGACTAAAACCTAATATTCATATTGCAGTTTGGATTAGTTCACTCAAACATTTTAATGATTTTGCAGCATTTGGCCTGGATATCACCTTCTGAAAATTCAGTTTTGTCATTTTAAAAGAAAACTGTTAAAACCTGATTAACCTTTTCAAAATACAGGAGCGTGAATTTTTAAAACTCTTTTTCCAGCTCTCCCACGTGAGCAATTTGTTTAATTATCCTCTTCCCATGAGAGGTTTTGCTTATGCATAATAAACATTACGCAAAATCATTAAGTGCTTAAATGACAAATGTCAGCCATCTCTAATTGCCCACCTTCCCCTTCTCCTGCATCGCTCCCGCTGGGTTCAGAGCTGTGCATCAGACACGCTGAACTTGCAGGTGCTCCGGGAATATTTTCCGGATGTTTTTCTAAAGTGGAATTAAAGCTCTCTTCCCTCCCCTGTGGGTGCTGCACCCACGGGCTGGGTGCACGTGCCAGGGTCAGACCCTGTGAAGGTTCAGGTGAGGATGACCTGTGCCCTGCCTAATGACAAAGAATTACCAAGCACAGCCCAAAACCTTCCTCTGCGCCTCCGCGGATGGGCAGCACCGCGGCTGCATGGCCGGCTCTGCCCAGCTGGGTTCCCTACGCATTGTACGTGGGTATAAATATTAATCACACTCACACCCCAGGGCTGCCAAATGTGCTTACGGGTAATGATTCTATGGGCAGACAGAAATCACAGGCAGCCCCTGGAGTGTCCATTGAACTGGACACACAGGCAGATGTTTTTGAGACTTTACACATTTAATCTACATGATAATTTTTAAAATATGGCCTGCTTGACATGAGAATATTCTGCCTTGTAAGAACTGTGCCCGAGACTTGTATCTTTGCAAGCTTTGTCTGTAAACCTGGAAAAAAAAGTCATGGTGAGTTAACAGCTGACCCCAAACACTTTGTTTCCAATAGCCTGGAAATGGTCCACCCAGGGAAAAAGCAGGCGATGGCAGCGAGCGCGCACACGGCGCTGGTATGGGACGTGGCTTGGGTGGAGGGGCTGAGCACTGCTTAGAGCTGTGGAATAAATTACACCGGGGAGGGCATGGTGGGTTGGGGTGTGTTGTCCCTCCGTTGCACAGCATGGAGCCTGCATGTAGACCCAGGCGAGGGGCACTGTCACCCCATCACCCATTGCCCTCATGCTCGGGGGCAGCTCCACAGGTCCAGCTCCAGCTGTAGGCAAGAGCCAAGGGGCTCCACCGGGGCCATCCTGCCCTTCAGTAGCACAAGGAAGGAGGAACCGAGCTACACACCCAGAGGGATCCCACATCATCCCCAGGAGAAGAGCAGCCTTTGCCAAAAGACAGCTCAGGACGACTCATCCTGTGTAGAAGCTGGGTTTCAAGGTAATGCAAAATAGAGATTCTTTTAGTAATAGAGATTCTTTTAGTAAAATGGAGCAAATCAAAGGTACTTTGGTGCCGTTTTACTAAAGGTGCTTTCAACAATTTCCATTAAGGCAACGGTCTACTAACTTTGAATGAAACAAAGACTTGCCTACTGAGGTCCTTCTCCTAAAATCCTAATCAGGAAGAAATCTAAATGGATGTATAAATAAAAAGGTAACACAACAACAGTTGATTATTTGTTTAAATTAAGCAGAATATTGGGTAGTCGAGCCCTGTTTGATCGAAAACAAAGACATGGCACAACACAGACAACACTTTAAATTAGGAGGAACAAAGAAACTGGAGAAAACACAAAACATTTCACAGTATTTCACTATTGGTTTGTTTATCACAAAAAATCTAAGCATAATCTTCATAAACAACAAAAGAAACATCAGTATTCGCATCTCCCCTCATATGATTAAACTCACATCCATGAAATACACAGTAACAGTTTGATGTTTGCAGCCCGTTATTAACTGGCCACATTGGGGAAATAGTACAAACCGAAGGAAGCAGAATTTCACTGAAAAATATCATTTAGCACATTTATTTCCAACATTAAGAAAATGTAAAGACAAGAAACAACTTGCAACTCACGGGAAGAGGTGCCGGTCCCCAGGCGCGCACCCCGCCAGGCTGTCGCACACGCCGGCCTCATTCTGCGGCGGGTGTGGGACCAGCGGGTGTGGGACTGGTGGGACTCCTCC
>NW_010431866.1:38700-44537 GCF_000710305.1 Buceros rhinoceros silvestris
TGGCTTCAGACACCAGCAACGCCTGGGAAAGGGTGTCAGCGCGTAGAAGCGCAGCATCCAACCACCCGAGAGGACGCCCTGTGCCTGCCGTGGATATTCCCCCTTCAGCTCTAGCAGGCTGCCTGGGCTTGGGATGAATATTTATGTGGGAGTGCTAATTAATAACCAGCCCGTGAGCGCCGCTGATGCCAATTATGCAAACATAATTCCATGCACTGTTAAATTTGTTGGTCCCTCCTCCTGCTACCCAGCAGAACGCTGAGCACGGTCTGACATGCAGCGGGGTTTAAGCTGTGTGCTTTTTTTTATATGTATTATTTCCATCGTGATTGTAAAGCCAACATGTAGGTTCCCTGGTTGGGAAATTTCTCCTTATGATGTTTGCCGGGGCCTTTGCAGCTCTGCAAATTCACAGACACCATCAGGAGCACAGCCTCCCGCCTCAGAAATCTGCCTTTGAAGCTGCTGGTTTCAATGCAGCGGTTTAAATGCAGACGAGAAGCCCCTGTCCAGCCAGAGCTGTGACATCTCCCCATGGGCACGGTGTCAGAGCTGCAGTTAGGACATGCAAAGAGACCTGCCCCGAGGCTCGGCCCTCGGGAGTGGAGGGGACTGAGGGGTCAAGCTCTGTTATGATCAGCCCCCGAGAGATGGGGTTCACATGCATTGGCTGGTGGAAGGGGATGTCCTCTCCGCGTGCTCACATTCACCTTCCCTCTCCGTTTTCCTATCATTTTCCTCAAGACTCTCAGAGAAATAAATGCAACCGCCCTTTTGTCATAGTCGTTAGTCCCAAGTTGTTAATGGTCCTAACTCTAGGCACTTGAACTCTGCTGACACACCTTGGTCAGGCTGTCATACAAATCCATCCTGGTTTCCACCACAATGAACGAGGGAAATCCAGCCAGTACGATACAAGAGCAAGCTGAGATTCCTTTGGCTTTGACCAAGGAAAATTTCCCCTATTTCAGTACCGATAAAAACCAAAATGCCAAGTGTAATCACCCCTCTGCGGCTCTCCCCTTGCTTCCCCTCAATTGGTTAAGCAACGCTGGCAGCCTGGAAGCTGTGGGGCACAGCCCTGGCCCTGCAGGACAGCTGTAGCTGTGGTTCATCAGCCTTGCAGAGGGACCTCCCAGCACCTCCTGGGAAACTTGTCCTCTCACATCTCCTTCCAGAATTAATCCTCATCACAAGCGGATCACCCAGCAGTGCCTGACTGCTGTTCCAGTAACCTCGCCAAACAGTCAGACGTGAGAGGAGATTATACGTCACCTGTTTTCAGTTAAACCAGGATGTGGGTGATATGTGTTACCAAAAACTTCATTCTGCAACGTCATTCTGCTACAACTTTGGCCAAAGAGCGATTCAGTTGCAGACTGGTTAAAACCCAGTACAAACTGAATATGCTTATAACACACCCAGTAAAGGTAATTGTGCATTTCCAGACAGTGACACGACACAGCGACTGGTACACACAGTCACATATTACCCTGGACCTGGAGACACAGCAAACGACTCCTCTAGCAGAGCAGCCCATGGTGGGGGCTGATGGCCCGGCTCCCCTGGGATCGCACCGGCTCCCCACGCTGCCCGGGAACGGGCTCTTGGACCTTGGTCCTGGCTCAAACAATGGGCAGGGTTTGGACCCTTATTACCACCCTGCAAATCTCCCTAATTCTGCTGAAATCGCTGGGACGATGCTGAGGGAGATGCAGGGTTCATCTGATAAGCACCGGAAGGTTAAGCGTGGGTTCATGTGGGTGAAATCCCATTGCCCCACTCAGGTTATAAACAACCAAAAAATTTCCTTTCCCAGTGACTACGGGCTTTTGTTTCTGAGAACTGGCTCCTTTTGGAGTGCGAGGTGTGAACTGCAGTATGCAGAACAGCTTGTGTCACTTGTAAAGCTGCTCTCATCAAATTGCTGGATAATTCTGGATTTATATTAAGATATATTAAAAAAAAGGTACTAATCGGAGCAGATTTTCCACTGAATAATAACTCACACAGTTTGTAACACAAATCCTAACAGAATTGAATGCCATATTGTATTGAAGAGTAGTGTACACTGGATGGGATAAACAGTTGTGCCTAAAGATTGAAAGATTTTCCCCCACTCGCCCTGTTTTGCCTTTGATTACATGTCATGCTTTCTCATGCTCGGGGCATGCTCAGGTCAGTGGAACTATCCACTGGTTAACGCCACGAAATGCAGCGGGTGGTGTCTCAGAACTGCGCTGCCTAGAGCAGGAGCCCCACACCCAGCGCCGGCTGTTCCAAAGCGCTCCCAGACATGCGGGAGCCCCAAGCCCCATGTCAGGCGTGGGGTAGCACAGAAAAGAGCAGAGTTCTTGTTTAGAACTGTAGAAAAAATGTTTTTAAGAACAAGACTGTAAGGCACAAAAGGAACAACTCAGAGCCGGGAGGTTTACTGAGCCTCCAAACTGTAGGATAATGTTGTGTAGCTTTTGACACACAACAAAATCCTTCACCAGTCCAGGCTGAGTTGGAATAAAAACTGTTGTAAATGAGGTTCGAACCACAAATGATGAATAAAATTCCACATTTGCAAGCAGGAATTATTCACCTTGAGTAATTTGTCTGCCTTTCAGCGCAGGATGACTGCTGAGAGACCTTTGCAATACCCAATATGGTGATTTTTCACCATATAAGGGAATAAAAAAGAAGATAAAGACTAAATCAATCATCAATGAAATGAATATTTTAGAAGTCAGCTTCCTGCACTTTTCATCTGACACCATCCTTTAAATCAGATGTCTTCACTGATTTACCACCGCCTAAGAGAAATCTCAGGGAAGAGCCTCAGAACACAGAGCTTCAGCGTGATGCTGAAACGATTGATCTCTTTGTCTGTGGTGTTGCATTTGCCGTGAAGGTCTCAACGATGATCTTACACAAGGTATTACAGCAGGTTATTGAACATTCTGGAAGTCATCATCAACTAAACGAACACTTCCCAGTCTCTAACACACCTCATTTCTTCAGTTCTGCTGATTTCTGCTCTAGTCCCCTGATAAAAGAGGCAGGAGAGAGGGAGGCTGCAGCAGTCATTGCTGCCCAGCACGTCGCCTTTCTGACCAACCTACGTTTAAGTAAAATTTAAATGCTTTTTACCGCAGTGAACTTCAGCCCCCTTCAACAAAATTCAAGGCTGTTTAATCTCAGGGAATTTTCCAGACTGAACGGCTGTGTTCCTTGGATGTGCACACACTAACCCCAGGTGTGCTGTTATTGGAGGGGGACCGTTTAACGTAACTAAAGACATTCCAGTAGTATTTTAAGCTGTTTTAAAATCCACAAATTAAAATTTTAGAAAAGTTTACTGAAATGAGGTATTCTTTAGACAGGAGGTCATTGCCATACTTACTCGTTACCATCTGCAAGGGGCTTCCATCATTCACATTAAGAGTTCTTAAGCTCCTGAGCTTAACTGGGTTAGTCGTACTCCTGTGGAGAGCACCACATGCTGACCCCATGGACACAGGGGGGTGACCCTGTGACCATGGACACAGGTGTCTTCTTCACCCCACAGAAGAAGCCGTATGCGCCAAGAGACACCGCGAGGCCAGACTCATCTGAACACAGACTTTCACAAACCATGGTGTTCCCTTTCCTAGGCTGCTCACAGAACTAAAAGACACTCAGCTCTGCTGCATGGGACTAGCGCAAAGCCATCGGCATCACGAGGAATAGTTACCCTGGCACCCCAAAAATAACTAGAATAGAGCTCGAAGTTTTATTTGGTAGATACTAAGTGGGAACTGTTTCTGAAGCGCGGTTGTACCTTGTGAGCTGTTACAGTCTGCAAACCTCTGCATGCCTCCAGTGCAAGCCTGCCAGAATACCTCCTCCAAATACGACCACCCAACTGCGATCGCCTGCCTGCTGCACATGGAGGGGGTGCTGAGAACAGGCCCTGGTACGGAGCGTGAGCTGGGGAGGACCCAACTGCAGTTGCGCTGGGAAGTCTCCTTTCGACCACAGTCCCATCTGGGATTTGGTTTTGCTGCTGGAGCTGAGGACAGCGCACAGGCGGACACGGCCAGTTTGTCCTGCCACAGTGTGGCTGAGCCTTCACCGAGATCTCTTCTGGAGGGAGCAGGAAAGCAGGGATTCCCCTCAGAAACCTGCTGAGGACAACGTTCGCTCACTGGCACTGGCTTGGGCTTGATGGACAGTCCAACTTCATTCAGAGTGGCAGTAAGTCGACAAACCAGGAAGGTTTGTAGCAGAGCTGGTTATTCTGAAAGCCTGCGCGTACACACCCTGCATCTCACTTGGAAAATCTGACAAAAAAGATTGATGTTGAAGATCAAAATAAAGTCCAAGTTGCTTGAAGTGAATCTGATGGCCGCACGATTCCTTTTTGCTTAATGCCATGTCTTCCTACTACATCTGTTACTTTAAAGGCCATCTAGCATTTCTCCAAAAGTCTAAGGTGAGATGACAAAAAATGTATTCCTGCCTGTCCAATAAAGAACCCCCTAGTTTTAATCTGAGAGGAGAAAAACGGATTAGAACTACTTCACCTTTTAAAACAATCATTGTCTGACTACATAGGGAAACATTTTCCATAAGCAAAAAGTCTGCATTGAAGTACTTGATTTGGAAATTAAAAACTGCACCTAGGAGAGATAAATAACTTCAAAAAACGAGTTTATGCTAAAGGACTTCACATCATTGCAAAGCTAAACCCCAGTGCGCACAACTTGCCTTCCTCTGTCCTGACTGAAAAAAAAAACCCAGGATTTTTCTATGTGAGAAATAATATTTTGCTCAAAGGATACTCCCCACCTTGACTAAAAGGACTGAACACAGATCTCACTTGTACACGAATCACAGAGCTTTTAAAATCCTGGTGTGGATCCATTAACAGCTGATGTCTGGCCCAGCATCACGTGAAGGTGCAATTCCATCGCTCCGGGATGGACGGACCCGCTCACACCGGGCTATTCCACGTTTACCTCACCGCAACCTCAGCGAGGTTCAGTGTGTGCCCTTCATTGATGGCTCCTATCTTAAATGGGGGGAAAAGCTCTGGTTTTCAGTAACAGTTTAAATGTTTTGAGAATTGCCTCGTTTTCATAGAGAGAGGAGCTTTTTTCATACAAGGCGGCACCATTTCCCCTGAAACTCAGGGCTGTCCCCCACGAGGTGCTGGGAGCCAACAACTCCCATTGAAATCAATTAGGGTTGAGTCGGTGGAACTGAGAGCACTTCAAGCCATTCAGGAAGCACTCAGGGCTTGGTAAAACGATGGCATTGTATAATTTAATTAGTACAGTTAGATAAGCTGATCCTTTCAAGCAGGAATTAGAAAAAAGTTTGATTTTCAAATGCAATTTAGAAAACATAACCTCAAACCACTCTATTCCTTATAAGCAAGACAGTATTTATTTTATAGCTTCTGCATTAGAGGCCATTAGCTTGGACTTTTCACGTCGTGCAGCAGGTTTATTTAGGATGTACATTAGCAGTCCTTTCATCCTGATTTATTAAATCAATGCACCTCGTAAGGTATGTTTAGAGAGGAAAGTACTTACACTGCAGGATATTTGAACAGTATCAACAGATCAGTTGGTTATAAATAATTTTAATATCCTCTTCATAAAAATAAAATAATCTATAAGAAGGAAAAAAAGATTAACAGCCTAAAGACTGAGAGCTAATGTGTGGCTAAATAAAGAGTATGTAACAGTGCACTAACGCAGCAGCGCGAGGTGTGTCAGCTGCTGCCAGTTGCTTTGGTTCGTTAGGATGGATGATGCCGGACAGCCCCGTGGTGGGCAGGTCCTGCAGGCTGTTCTCTGAAG
>NW_010431866.1:44664-48239 GCF_000710305.1 Buceros rhinoceros silvestris
GCTTTGACTTGGGGCCAGCTGCAAGCCAATGGTGCATTTGAAACATTTTTAAGCATTTGGTAATAGTCGAAGGATGATAACTTGGAAGAGACATGGATGAGTTTATCCTGAGATGTTGAATGCTATAAAAAATCGCAACAAACACAAAAAGATGGTGACGTCAAATAAATACTGAGCAGGACCCAAAATAAACATCACGAGAGTATGGGTGTGAATGTTTGTTTCCATGCCCTTGGGAGCAGCAGCAACAGCCAAGGGACAGGGCCCTGCGCCCCAGCTGGGCACCCCCAAGACTTGTGAACCGCAAGGCGAGTGTTTGAGATGGAAGAGTAGAAAAAAATCACCCCAAGCCCCAGAAAGTGCTGGTGGCCTGCCAGCCTCACACACAAAGACTTCCCTCTTGGAGGGAGCTCCCTCTTGCAGGGAGTTCTCCCCTTTTCCAAGCAACACGATGTGATTTAATCTCTCCAACATGTTTTGATACATGCTGGAGGGATTCTCTGAAGCCATGAGCATGTAGCTACTGCCCTTGAGACTCAAACAGTTCAGTTAGGTGATTCAAGGCTGATCGCACATGCAAAGACCCAGAGACAGTCAGATGAGCAATGGTGGACAAGGAACCCCAGTAATCCATGGAGGTGGGGAACCTGCCGTGTGGCTTCTCGTAGGGCCACCAAAGCAGGAGCACCAACTCCTTGTCCCGGGGGAGAGCAGCCAAGGCAGGTCACAGAGAGGAACTCCTTCCTGAATGACTCTCAGAGTGAGGGGGTCATTGCTACATAAGGGCGTGAGACTCACCACTGGATGGAGAAGAAAGACCATTTGGGATTGTGTAAAGCACGTTACAGGAGGTTTATGGCAACTAGCAAAGGCAGGGAAAGGTGGGGACCAAAGTGGATCAGCAAGGGAAAAATGGTGGGGAAATAGAGGCATGGGCAAAGAATCAAAGTGTTTTAACGAACCCCCCTAACCAGTTCATAACGCAAAGCCCGTTCCCAATATCTGAAATGTGAATAATATTAATGGGCACTGACACGGATAAAAAATTCCTTACGAAAGATCCTAATTGTTTTTAAAACCACTTTGACATCTCTGCAGGTAAATGTGAACCAGAAGCAGGTTCCAGGGGATTGAATGCCCATCCTTATCCGTTCACCTGGGTCCGGCACTGAACTTCCATCTAAGTACTGGCAGTAAGAGAAGGGGCAGGGAAAACAACACGTACCAGTCTACGAATTTCTCTCTCACACTCCCTCTTAATTCTGCTGATCTCCTCTTGGTGCAGGTGATACACACTCCTTATCTCCGCTGCTTTGATTTTGTCAGCCTGGATGACCATAGTTAAAGCCTCTTCCACTTGTTTCTTAGCCCCTTTCAGCTCTGAAATTTCTTGTTGCATTTTTATTCTCTCCACTTCAAAGCCCTTCTTGGCCTCCTCCTTCGCCTCTGTGAGCAGCACCGTTTTCACCTTGTCAGGACCCCCATCGCGTACAGCATTGAGAAGGGTCTGCAGTCTCTGAATTTCATTATCTTTAATTTTTATTACTCTGAGTAGTTCAGATTCGTGCTGTCTCAAAAGTGCCTCTCGAACAGCTTGGAGCTCCTTCATCTTCTCCTCATGAAGTTTGACTTTGAGCTCTGTTACCACCACCGTACTTTTATGCTGTTCGTGCTCTTTGATCTGCTTCACTTCCTGATTTTTCTCTCTTTCCAACTTGCTGACCTACAAGGAAAATCAAAGAAGTATTTTTAATCCACAGAATGATTAACACAAATTACGATATTATCTAAAAATGGTACGGATCACTTCACGACACTGTCTGCCCGTGCTTCAAGGCAAAAGCCCAGTCAATGAGTATTACCTCATGCAGAGCTATTCATCTGGTGTTTTGTTCATTCTTTATGATCAAATATTTTATTACAGATTAAACATGGCTATTTTAAAGCCCTATAATGTTTATCGGGACCGCCTGTGTACATATTTAAATGCTGAAATTAAGAAGTGAATATCCAGCACATCGTATTTAATTACTGGATGGTTTATTGGGAAAAATGTTCTGGTCATTTCTGTTCAGTTACAGATGTATTTTTCTTCCTCAGCTGACACAATAAGGTTTCCTTGCTAAGAATACACCTCAACCTGCCTCAAAAATGAGAACACTGCAGAACTGAACTGAGAAGGTGTAAAGAAAAAAAACATTACAGAAAACTGTGAGAATTCTTTGAAGGAAAAAGTAACTTGTGAAAATAAGGATGCTGACAAGGCTGTAGAAAAGACCTTTCTTTCACTGGCAACCAGTAAGTGGAAATAGCTGCATGTTTAGAAAAAGAGAAACACAAAGTATCATTATCATTTTGCAGATTGTTGATCCTGGGGATGAAAGTCTAGGCACCAGTGCTGGTTTTAGCATCATTTTCTATTTTTGTTTTTCAATAATAACCCCTTGCAATCTTACGGACTCCTTGATTTGCAGTTTATGCAAGAAGCACAAAACCCAGGTAAAGGAACCATCCACCTGCCATCACTCCAGCAGTGATCCCCCAAAGAGCAGCTGAGAAATCAGATGTGGATCCGTTATTTCTGCACACTCAGGCACTCAGGGCCAATCCACACCGCACACACATGCACGTGCGAGACATAAAAAGCTCCGTGAAGCCCCAACAACTGCATTTTATCAGATGCTTTTTAAGAATTTAATTATTCAGTACAAATAGCAAACTGTATCTGACCGCAGAGGGTCAAACGACATTTCCGTGTAGAACCACACCATAAACTCTCAAGGAGCCCTGATGGCAAGAGCTGGGGAGGACAGGGAGGAGGAAAATGGGGCCGCAGTCTTAAAACTGCCAATGCTGTTTCACAAGAAACGGATTAAGAGATGTTCTATTATTTTAATATACACACACACCCCCCTAGAAACTTAGAAGCTTCCTTGAAAATTAGGTGCATATTCTATAGGGCCTAATAGTGATGCAAATTAATGGGATAATGCAGGATACCATTCTGTCTCTGCATGGCAATACATGTCTCTATTCACACTCTGGAACGAAAAAAGACCCTGAACTTTATCACTAGAAACTAATTTGGTGTAAACATGAAAGAGAAGAAGGGGCAAAGAGAATTGCCAAATAACTCAACATTGCATTCGAACCGCTCGGTGTAGCCATCCTCACAAACAGGTAAATATTTACTAGAAAAAGTTGTAGTGACAGAAACAAAGCATGCGGGCAGCTTTCAGCCCACCACGACGATTACTGCTCCATCTGTTTGGAGCAGGTGTTTGTTTTCCCAGATCCTTCGCTGGCATTTGGCTGCGTGAGCTTTCATCTTCACTGCCCACGGGATGGCGGGACCTCGCGTGCTGCCCGTGGCCGAGTCCTGCCTGCCCAGGGTCTGGCTTTCCTTCTGAGAGCCGAACCACCAAAGCACCCTCGCTTTCAGAGTTCTGTACCATACCCACACTACACCTGGAAGGAGAACGAGTTAAACATCTGCAAAAAAGGGGCCAGCTCCAGGGGCACACGCTCTGATTTATTGTCCGAGTCATGTACGAGCCAGCTGTGCCCGGGGCAAA
>NW_010431866.1:48304-59551 GCF_000710305.1 Buceros rhinoceros silvestris
GACGGAGCCAGCTGTGCCCGGGGCAAAGAGCGTTTAGTGGCCAGAGACAACAGCCTGTCTTTCAGTTAGCGGAGGAAGGAAAGGTGAAGATGCACACCTTACTCTTTTCTTGCTGGAGCTCTATCTGGATTTCGGTGAGCTTGGCTCTGAGCTCTTCATTGGCAGCCTGCAAGGCGGCCAAGGCGTCCGGCTTCTCCCCCCTGGCTCGGCTGCTGGTGCCCCTCTTGGACATGGTGAGGCTGCGGCAGGGAGGGGAGACTTTCAGTTAGCGGAGGAAGGAAAGGTGAAGATGCACACCTTACTCTTTTCTTGCTGGAGCTCTATCTGGATTTCGGTGAGCTTGGCTCTGAGCTCTTCATTGGCAGCCTGCAAGGCGGCCAAGGCGTCCGGCTTCTCCCCCCTGGCTCGGCTGCTGGTGCCCCTCTTGGACATGGTGAGGCTGCGGCAGGGAGGGGAGACCCGCCCGGAGGCCCTCGTCCCAGCGCTCACTCCAGGCTTCTTGTCCTTGCCTCCGTCCCACTACATTTTCTTACTTGCCTGGAAGGAGGGAAATCACAGAAGAGTTGTCAGAGAGCTGGAGGTGGATAGGCGATAGACACCCACCAAACGCAGGGTGGGACACGCAACACTGCTAGAAGGCACGAGGTGCAGTCAGCCAGCCAAAGTGGCTCTTCGCTGGATTGAGTGAGCGCCAGACACGCTGCCCGGTGTGGGAATATTTTGTATTACACCTGTATAGAGCAAACCATTTCAGTCACAAACTAGAAATGGAATTTACACAGTGCAGAGGACGTGAATGTTCAGGAGGGACGTCCAAGCACCATCCCCTGGCACTTGGAGCTTTCCCAGGAACAGCTGGGAAAACTGTTGCCAGTGTGGGCAGAATACTTACATGTTCTTTAAAAAAAGTCTTAAGAAAAAAGAAATATTTGGTTTCCTACAGATACTTTTCAGATATTAATGATGAAAATAGTAAAAATAATTAAAAAATAAAGAAGCTCCAGAAGTGGGCAGAGATTACCCAAAGGCAGCTTTGTGTACAGGAGCGCGTGGTGCATCTCCAGAACAGCAGTAAGGCCTAATCAGGTTTATCTAAGTCTGGTGACAATGTAGGAGTTTTATTCACACTACAAGGTTTTGCATCAAATCTATGCAAACCAAACGGAGAGCAGCAAATTTGTTCTATTAAACACTGGAGAACAGGGCAAAAGTGGACCCAGCTCCAACAGGATCAACGTAGTTTGTGCTCCATGCCTACCCGTTAACCCCACTGCGTCCATAAACCACATAACACACACAGTTTATAGTGGGAACTTCAGATTTGTCAATAAACCATATAATATCACGTTCAGTGCTAAAGGCTACATGCATTTGTTGATTTTTATTTCAAAATTCTCCCACAGAGACTTTGTCCATGTATAAGCAGCAGCGTTCTGGAATGGGTAAGAGCTCTGGAAGTCTATAGAGATATCCTATCGCCAATGAAGCCCAGAGGTCCTTCACAGTCAATACTGTTAAGGAAAGAGTAGAAGAGTTATTGAAAACAACATATTCTGGCTTAGTGTAACTGTCAGGCACAGGGAGCATAAGAGCAAGACACACACTCATGCCAAAGAATACGCAAACTGAGACAAAGACAGCTAAAGGTAGAGAGAAACGTGGTTATTTTTTATCTGTTAATGCCAATTTTATGCTGCATCCATCCCATGGTTCAGAAAACTCTGTTGGGGTTCTGTGTAAAAATAAATATTTAACACCTTTGTCACACCGAGTGAAACCCCTGGGATGTGCGTGACCTGCACAGAGGTGAACGTGACTGACGGCGTCACGGTTTGTCCTTACTTCACCTGAGCCATTCATTTCCCAGAGCTGTGAACGCAGACAGTCCATTAACGTTACGCACTAGATCCCTCTGTGCTGAAGGAGGCAGGAGGGTGCTCAGGCTGCAGTCAATTCCTCCTCCGAGCAGTGGTTAACTCAGAGCTCATCAATAGCCTGAGCTGATTTAATCTAATAGAAACCTGAGGGGAGCAAGAAATGCTGGGCCAAACGCCACGTCCCGGAGGCAGCGCTCAGCTCTGGAGCAGCAGAACACAGAAAACCGCCTGCTCCATCCCAGCAAGAATGTTTTCCCAGAGTTTCTTTCACACTTTGTATGCTCTCTGAAGGATCTTCTCTTACAATGACATGACTTTGGCAAAGCGCTATGGAAGGAGAATCCCCACGCTGCTGCACGAGCTCCTTCATAATTATCCCATCCAATTTTTCAATCTGTGGCTATAGACTGTGGCTGTGAAAACCCAGTTTAGGCCTATTTAAATGATAAACAGCAACACACTCAAAGGAACAGTTGCCTCTGCTTTTCTGGGCAAAGCTGACTCACTGTCTAAGTTAATTTTAAAATTGCCAGTGAAAAAAATTAATGAAAATTAATTCATTAATCATGAATGTAATGCCTTGAGGACCAGCTAACAAGCTCACACAAAAGATACACACTCATGGTAATGCAAAATCAGGGACGCCAAAGAGAAGGAGTGAAATAACATTCATAGAGCTGGATGGTCCTAAAGACTGTGGTGCCAGAGGAGGTAGGAAATCCAGTGGTGTAAAAGCTCTGTCTTGCGGTAAAGTTCTCAGACAAGACTTGGGCCAACTTCTGATCCAAGGACGAGGACAACGTGGTTTGGTTGCTTTGGAACAAACAGCAGAACAGGTTGGGAATTCTATAACATGCATGTTTACAGAAGAATGTAAAATCTAATGAAAAAAATGTTTCACTGGAAACCTTTGACTTGCTATGTCCTGGACAGGTTACATGTGTTTCTCACTCAACAACTTACTGCCATTCATTTTTAACTGTCACTGCAATTCCAGTTAGAAGTAAACCCTTGTTTAAAGGAAATATTTAAGATATACTATAAAAATACCCCCCCAAAATCTCAAATTTAGCAGTATTTGCAAGCTGGTTAATACCAACCTTATCAATGTGGATAACAATCTCGTGGGACGATGACCTTCAATGCATTGGTTTATTCATCCTGACTCTTGGTCTAAACAACAACGGAGCAGCTCTATTCCCTGTCCAGGCAGGAACAGAGAGGCTTAGCAGTCCAGGGCAGCTGTAATAATAAAATAACAGTAAATAATATAGTAAATAATAGTAAAAAATAAAAATAAATAACAGTAATAATAACTGTAATAAACAGTAATAAATAACAGTAAATAATAGTAAAATAACAATAAATAGTAGTAGTAAAATACAAGTGAAGCGATAATAATAATAGAACAAATGGATTTCTACAAGCAAAATCCTGCATTCATGAGGCAGAAAAGAGGGAGGCAGCTGCCTCAGGGGATCTACAAATGGGATGTGAAGGGGAAACATAAATGGGAGATGAAGCTGCAAAAGGGTTGAGGGCACCTGGGAGAAGTGCCTGGAGTTTGAGAGTAACTGAGCAAAGCTGCTGAGAGCCAGGGAAATGAAGCAGATCAAGCAGTCACTAGAAATCCACACCGTAAGAGTGGGGAGACTGAGACTTAGAGAAAAAAGGGAGGAAAACCAAAATTCCAAAAACTTGATGAAACCAGTCTGTTGTTTCTCAGCCAGGCTCGACTGTGTAGCCATGAAGTTCCTCTAAAAAGAAATGGGTTTAGTTGGTCAAAGAAATAGAGATAAGTACAATTGACAGTTACTGCCTGAAAAACCTACAGAGATTCATTGCATTTCAGATTCTCGCTTCTTCGTGTACAAAGGGATGGTACATCAGTGTTGTACCACGGAGTCCTTCAAAACCCTTCCTTTATAGTTAAAAAATGGGGCAGTCCATAGCCACAGGCACCCAATTCTACCTACTGCGATAGATGAGGCATTAGTGCGCATTACAATTATTTTCTTAATCGATGTTTTAATGGTACCTCTGGTAGGTGGAGCCAGGTTGTTTCACAACCTGAGGAAATGCAAAGCAGCATCATAAAAGCTTTTAACTGCTGCCATTGGAATAATAATTTGAACAGCACAGTGAGAAGAATTCCAGTAGAAGGATTATTTCTGACAGACAGGGGCTACAAGAATTTTTGCTTGTTCATTTACAGAAAATGCAATGAAGGGCTGGATACAAGCAAACCGAAAGGCAGAGCCGTTACGAGAGGCGTGCTGGGAGAAGCGCAAGCCCAGCAGCTCCTTTCTGGGACCTGGTGCACGACAATAGCGCAGAGCCGTCAGGCTCCCTGCATACCTCTCCCCAGGCGTCCCTGCCAGTCCAGGGAGCAGAATATCAACCATTTCACCATGGGTGTCTCAGGGAGCCCCTTGGGAGCATCACGCATCACCATCCTGGCATGACCCTTGCAGAGCTGAGGGCCTAAGGAGTGCTAAGCACAGTTTGCTTGGTGAGAATTCTGTCTGAGGTCCGTTTGTAGCACACGTGTGTCCCTCATCCCCCAGTGTTCAAGCTTTTAAATTTTGTTTAAAACATTACCAAGGTTTAATTGTATGAGTTGACACATTTCATGTCAAGAAACCACCTAAATCTGATTTTTCACTATTGAAAAATAAACAATAAATTGGTTAGCTTCCTTCAAGAAAGGCTCGTACTGCAATGTTTGCTCTGGGTGGATCCATGAAACCTTTAAAGAAGACCTGAAATATCATCAGCAATGTGTTCCCTGTGTCCCACAGAAGCAGCCCAAGCGTGGCAGGCTGAACTCCTGCCAAAGGCTGCAGGTGCCCACCCTCAGCCAAGCTTTGTGATGGTTTCACTAGCCTCTGACATCCATCCCCCAGACATCACTGGCAGGAGACCTTCTCCTCTGCAAGCTCAGCTGTGGCTTATGTCTACTTGTCCCGTGGTATTTCTGAGGTGACAAAGGAAAGGGGACAGCACTGGCTATCAGATCCTACAGGCTCCCATCAGAACAGTGTGGGTGAAGAGGCCAACATCAGGAACACCTTCCAGGCTGGAATACTGCTGCCTTAATGAGATTTTCCCAGAGGAAAACCAGCTCCTGTGCCAGTACTTACAGTAATGAGCCTCCTTCAGAAGCTGCTACGCAGAAATTAGCTGAGGACTCCTTCAGTTAAATCTTTAAGGATAAAAAGGGACATCATGACAAAACTTGAACGTAGCCAAGAATAAGATCCAAGGGTTAAGAGATCCAGATAATAGGAATTTGATCAGCCTTGGTAATAGCCTGTCTGCACAAAGGAACTAATAGCAACAAGACCAGCAGAACAATGGAAAACTGCTCAACACACCACACTTCCCAGCACAAAAACCTGTGGAGGAGGTTTCTCAAAAGACCACCTACAAGAAAGGAATACTCTTCCCCTTTCTCATGGTAAAAAAGGGGTGTGCTCCTTGTAGCTCTGCTCATACAGAGCGGAAAGGAGCAGGCGGAGGCGATGGTTGTGGCAGCCTTTCCACACACATTTGGAAACCAGTGGGGATGGAAGCACTGGTGAAGAAGTGGCAGTGCCCATCAGTGACGTACAACTGGACACATCAAAGCTCAGGCCCTGCTGGGAGCTGCCCCAGCTGGCAGAGGAGCCCTGCACATCCCTCCGGAGCTGGAAGAGGCACACACTCTAGAGAGACAGAAGAAGAGGTGCCCCTGCTGTGGCTGGGGTCCCCGCGGAGGCCCGGGAGGCTCCCGCTTCCCCTCCCGGCAAAAGCAGGACCAAACGTCTCTGCACTTACTCTGTCCTTTCCAGGGCAGGAAAGTGTCATCAGCCTGTGAACTGAGGAGCTTTGGGTTTGCCAAACACTCACGTCAATGGTTTAACTGGAATTTTGCTTTATTCTGTGCAGTTTAACAGATGATCAGTAACAGCACAGAGATTTCCAGACATTCGACATTCATGAAACTCTGTTGGTTTCAAGGACATTATGAAAACTTAAACTAATGAAGCCTACAGGCTCTTGAACTGCAAAGCATGGAGAGATTAAAACGCAGCGTGAGCACTATATATTATTATTGACCATGGTGATGTACCTCTGGTAAACTAGGAAATATAACAGGACATGCTGTTCACCTGCCAGAACACTGATTTTTACTGCAAAACCAGCAAAAAGCAACTGTTATTGGTATTTAACAGCAACTGCGTGTCAGAGAATAAAAACTTCAGTAAGCGCATTACCTGCACCATTCATTTATCACTGTTTTTTTCCATGCTGAAGAAAGCTGCAGAAAGAATGAAAAAACCAAACCCCAAACTCGAAATCAGTGGTTTAATTTTGAAGAAAGCAGAGGGCCCCCCCTCCGCGTTTGGGGTGATCAGTCCATTTGGTGTATGCTGGGCTGTTATTGCCGGGGTTGGTAACGGGAAAGCAGACCAGACAGGGTTAGGCAGCTTCTGTAGATGCCGTGGGACAAGCCCCATTGTTGGGAGCTATGACAGTAGTTATTTGTGATCATCAGCGTGCCGGTCTGTAACACAGAGACAGCGGTGCTGGGGCACGCCTGCGCGCGGAAAAGCCATCTGGGGACCGGTGGACAAGTGCCAGGCTTAAAAGAATATTTCTCCCAGATACTGGGAGAAAAAAGTTCAATAAAAATGTTTCAGAGCCAACATCATTGTGCTGGTACAGAACACGGCGAAGAGATGGTTTGTCATGCTGGCAGGGGAACACGAACTCACCCTTCCCAGGTCACCCGGTGCTCTACTCCAGCAGCCACTGATGGGTGGTGAACCCAGGAGGCTGTTGCTGAGGTGAGAAACTGAGCACGGACCCTCAAAAAATCCCATCCCTCAGCCCACCACCACCGTGCTGGGCAGCAGCAGGCAGAGGAGCTGTCACCTGTAAAACCAGTTAAACAAGGTACTTTGCCTTTGTATTTAATTTTTTTTCTTTTTTCCAATGAGTTATATAGAGGGAAGCATCTATAAGACACATCACCTTAACAGAATAGAAAAGCGTTCATATTTTAGATTCTGGGAGAATATATTATGCATATGATTCCTGGCATGTTTGATATTGAAAATAGCATTAATAATGCATCATAAGCTGCCCTTGGCAGGGCTCATCATTCTTGTTGCCTCCTGACTTGCAATTCTGACATCAAGGCTAATTGGAAAATGTGTTTTCTAGAGAGTAGTTTCTGATATCAACGTTTCCCTGCACTTTAAAAGAAATTAATAAAACCCTACCCAGACTACTGATATTTTAAGCAAAACACAGCTTGAGCAAAACACTATTGTTACAGCACTGAAGATGGCAAACATACCACCCAGCCTGTTGTTCTCTATTTTCGACAAATTGTTATAATTAATTAGTTTAGACAAACCTTTTTGAGTCCCCAGTGCATCCCAAAATATCATAATAGAGGGAAAATGTAATACTGCCTGCGGCTGAACTCCCACTGCCTCACATGGGGAAGCTGTTCTTGCGCAATCTCAGTTTTTCATTTAGGATTTCAACAGCCCTCAGATCTGAACGCAAAAAAAAAAAGAGTTTTCCTCTGAGGTGGTGTTTCACGTGAAGCCGAAGCGCTCTGCCAACGTCATCTCCTCCCAGGCTGAGTTTGCGTGTGCACAAACCTTTGTCGCAAACAGTGTAACGTTCACTCTGTTCACCCAGCTGCAACGTGAGGAGGAGAAAATCCGTTGGAAATGACATGGAAAAATATAGTTGGCAGGGAGCAAGGCTTGAAAGCCGAGATCGAGAAATAATTGCCAAGACATGCGTTGCCACATGCATATGGTTTTGCTGTGTGCATCCATGAGGATTTTTGTCTCTGTGCTGTTTAGATAATGAGTAAATTGAGACTAGTTTGCTAAACCATCTTTTTTTTTTTAAATACAACCAAATGTGGGCAACTAGACCCAAACCAAAACAGAACTACCACGCGCCACCATATGCCAGCAAATCCCTCATGGTCCACCCACACTGCAGTGTTAACGTGCTCCTTTACCCACAGTTGGCTGGTTTAGAGCAAATCTGGGTCCATAAGAGAAAAAAACAACCAACCAGCCAATGTTTTGATGTTTTCGCACCAACCAGTGCGAAATAAGTTGAGATACCCCTTTGGTGCAATAATAGCCGATTTAAATTTAAAATAACAACGACCCCTCGGTGCCGCGATGAGGCGCTGCAGATGGAAGTCTAGCCAAAGTTTTGCTTAGGATTAGGTCAATTCCAACAACAGCTTTAACAGGCACATGTCAAATCCTGACTGACCTGAATCTTTCCTCTAAGATTAATCCTTCAGCCACAGCCAGCTTTAACTCCTTGTGGGTGGGCCACGTCTACCACCCCCACACCAGCCCTGCCTCCTGTGCGCTATCCATGTGTCATTTACAGAGTCCCACGCGCAGTGCGTACTGACCTGTTTGCACACCCTAAGCCCTTCCCTTTCATCGCAAGTTTTACACGGTTTGTTGGATTTTTCTAAGTGTAAACAAAGCTGGGTGTCAGTTGTGAGAGTAGTTAATGGGTTGCAGTAAACCAGAAGAGATCAGTGGAGTTTCAGGACTGGGAGACATAACTGCTGCTAAGTCTCAGCAAGTTTATTTTAAAGCCCATTGTCTGTTTAACTTCTACATCTCTTGTGGCTAAGCTGCAGGAAGTGAAATAATCCGTTGGGAACAGGGGCTATTGTGCAGGAAGCTGATTTTCCTTTTTTTCTCGGGCACACAAAGCTGTCGGAGTCACCGCAGTGACATTACAATGACTGGAGCTATCCAGACTCTTGGTTAAACTGGAGCAACTCCGAACGATTCCACTGGTTTGTGGAGGATTATTAGTGAGGAAGGAATTTCAGTCTTAATTCCATCAGCTTAATATTGCGTCATTCCATTATCTTGATGGCAAACAAACCGTTTGAGTAATGCCACCCATTTTCCCAGGAATTCATGCCTGTGTAATTAACCGCAATCAGCCGTAACACAGATGGCACCGTATGATCCAAAAGCACTTTATGGAAGCGTTTTAAGCATGTTATTAACATCCCTAAATAACCGTTTGATGCTACCTCTCCCACCCTCTTCTGTGTGAACACACAACACAGCTGGATTTGAGAGGGGGAAAGGCAGTGTTTAACTACAACACTGTTATAAAACATTTTCAGTCCTTGATTTATTCAATTTATAAATCAGCTCAAAAATGACAGACTCCACCGTGACAATAAAAACATTGCCATTTAGATTGCAGAATTAAGTCCAATTTCCAGAATGACTCATCCTCATCAAACTCAGCTTTGAGGAGCTGGGCAGCGTGGAAGGACACTGCTGGGAGGAGGGTCCTTTCTCTAGGGTATCCAGAGAAGACACCTCTATTTGACAGTTTATTTCTCAGTAGGTGTGTGCCCAACTTTAAACTAAGATAAAAATTTCTATTTAACAGCAACAGGCAAGAATTTGAATAGAAAGTCAATTAATCTCCCTAATGAAAACAGTTGCAAGTTGTCACATGTACATCAAGCTCTAAGGAAAAGCTGCTGCTTCAGCCCGAAAAACCTGAGGATCAGATGATTCCAAATCTGATTTTTCATTACTACATACCCTAGTTTAAATAACCTTTTACTGACAGTTGCTGAGATTCCCCTTCCTAATTTCAGCCCGTCTCTGCCCATTTATTCTATAGCGAGTGAGTCCCTTGGCCCACAAACTGTTTTAGAAAGAAATAAAAAATATGCTCAAACTACCAGACTTGTTGGAGATTTACCGTGACGATGCTTTATGGGGCCGGACCGTGGTACCCACTGGAGGTGACAGTGCTGGGCATTAACACCATTCCTCTCTCACATGCATCTGCTTGGCGAGGGCAGTCTGGGGTGGGGCTGGAGGTCCTAAATCTCATGGAATCACATGTGAGCCCTCCAGCATGATCTCAGATGGGAAGCTGGTCCCTGCAAAAGACCGAGAGAGCTCAGGGTAAGTTGTGGTGAAAGCGAGATCTTTTGCATTGCAGTAACCGAAGAGGTGATGGGCTGCTTTTCACATGGGGCGAGCTGCTGGCAAGGGCTTTGCTAGAGAAGATGGAGCCGAGAGGGTTATCCAACAGAGAGATGACAGATGAGTTCAGAAGCAACTGTTCAAACATCACATTACCATCAGTTCAGATTTGGTGTTCAGTACCACACAACGGGGCTTCTTAACACTTGAAGCGGGCAGCACTGAGTCAACGCTGGGTGTGAGAACTAGGTGGGAAAACCATAATGAAGGTAGCAGACATTCATATGTATTGTCGCAGGACTGGCTGGAATTATGTAGGTACAGGGATTTCTATCCCAGGATAACACCCTAGCGCGTGGGAGGGAAATAAAACCGAGTTCTGGAAATGATGCTGTGCTCTGGGGGTTATTAACTCAGCCTTCCTGAGGGAAGCTGGCGATTCAATACACCAGAGCTGTGCAGCATTCAGTGAGAGCAGGGCTTTGTGATTACTGCTGTTCATCCGTGTGCTTGTACAACCCCTCAGAGCAAAGTGGAGACGAGACAACAGCGAAAGGTTTTGTCTTCTTAAAGAGCTGCCGACACACACGCACACACAGATCTAAGTTATACATAGGTACAAAAGACACACAAAGAGTGTTACTACTCGGTTACTACAACTACAAGATTCAGTTGGAGTGGAAAAGCGCAACCAAACAAGGCTTCTCTCCCCAGCACCTCTGTGCCTCACCCCTGTGGAGGGCAAATTCTCTGTTTAAAATTACTAATGGAGACACTAAGAACACCACCAAACCTTCACTTATTTGTAAACCTTGCTCAGGAGACCAGAACTCCTGTGTTTAGCTTATACACTTGTCTACAAAGCAAGAGAAATCTTTTGTTTGTTAGTTTTAAACATCAGCAAAGCCATGGTACTTACCACTAGCGTGCTTAGGGACACCCGATCGATGTTTAATACGAACTGCTGCATTTCTAAATAATTCATAAAGTTTTCATGGATTTCACAATTCACCCAACAATCATCATTGTGTCTTTCCACAGCTCGAACACCACAACGGAACAAGAAGTCAGAATACCCAGCTCATCGATGCCACAGGTTTTAAGCTATGCACTGCATAGAATACGTGTTAAAAGACAGAAATAGGTAGCGAGCAACAAGGGCTTGAAGAAAAGGAATAAGTATTGTTACCCAGATTCATCCAAGAGCTCCAGTACGGGTTTAGCAAGGACTGAGGATCTAGAGAAGAATGATGCAGCCGGAAGCAGCCGCATCTCTTGCAGCCTCACCACGGCTGTGAAACCCGGCTCTTTCCACCGGGCTGTGAATGAGGTACCTGAGCCAAGATCCACTTCAG
>NW_010431866.1:59565-65589 GCF_000710305.1 Buceros rhinoceros silvestris
AACGGCTGTGAAGCCCGCTTCTTTCCACCGGGCTCTGAATGAGGTACCTGAGCCAAGACCCGCTTCAGTCCGCAGGAAACTTTGCATCCGCTGTAATGATCCAGTCATTAACATCCTCGGAAGTCAAAAACAAGTGCCTAAAAGCTACTTTGTCAGAGCTGCAATTTAGGAGTGAGAGATCCGCTCTTCAGGAATGGGCCAAACCCTCGGTGGAGTAAAGTGCTGGAGAGGAGGAGGGATGTGCAGTGGGAGAAGAGATGCTCCAGGCAGGAATCTCTTCCAGTTGCTGGGGGCAGAGGGATGACTACCTTGAGCTGCACACAGACACAAGTCAGAGGGGGGTCCCCCTTTCTGCTCCTCCCCAGGGCAAGTGCAGATGAA
Source organism: Buceros rhinoceros silvestris (assembly GCF_000710305.1). Classification (NCBI taxonomy): domain Eukaryota; kingdom Metazoa; phylum Chordata; class Aves; order Bucerotiformes; family Bucerotidae; genus Buceros; species Buceros rhinoceros. Next base: position 59,947 of record NW_010431866.1, read on the forward strand.
ATGTTAGGAAAGACCAGGAAGGCAGCCAAGGCGAATGAGGACATCAGAGCTGGTGGACTGCTTTGAGGAAAAGCACTATATAAAGTTTAAGGCATTGCACTTAATTCTTCTAACACCAAATAAGAGGAGTTTTTTCTAGATGACCACAAACAAAACTGCCACCCTGGAAGAATTTTACAAGTGACAGCAAATTCCTGTTTAGCTGTGGCTGTACCAAACAGGAGTAAGTTAAACCTCCCTTGGATAATGTTTTGTGTTCGCTATGTCCCCATTCTGATTAACCGTTTTTGGCACATAAACTGCCGTGCTGGAGAGCAGAACTGAGCCACACTCCTGTAAGCCACAGCCTGACCCAGGACTGAGGTGCGTAGAGAAGGACCCTATGGATAAGTGTGCTGTGAAGCAAACCCTAAAGCAAGAGCCAACTGATCCTATAACCCAGGGCAAGTGCTGAAGTACTCAGTATTTACAGGAAAAAGGAGCTGTACTCCAGTTTTACCTGGTTAAGTACATATTTCCAACTATGAAGAGAAGATAAACTTCTAAAAATATTTTAAAAGCAAAATAGACAAAAAAACCAAACCCAGCCCGTGGAAGGTGATTGAATTAACTCCTAAGGGCAAGACAACACTACAGCACAAGGCCAGGTAACACTACAGAAACACCAACGAAGCTTGCAGTAACAAAGCTCCTGGTTCTCCAAGGTGAAGCCAAGCAACAAGTAGGAAGAAAAATGTTGGAGGCATGTAGGGAAGAACGCAGGGACTAGCGAGAAAGGCTGGTGTGGCATGAATCACACCCTCCTGCCTGTGAGGCTGATGGTTGAGTCATGGCCATGCTGAGGATGCACAGATGTGGTGGTTTAGCTGCTGCTGACCTTGCCAAGGTGATTTCTGCTAGGAGGTGCCTGTGCATTAACCAGATGTACATGGCTGAGAATTTTTAAGCCTTAATCTGATTTTTTTTTAAAGCTGATTTGATTTGAGATGCTGCATCAACCCCATTTGCTGGCGTGCAGGTATCCATTTCTCTACTTCACAGACTTGAGAAGTAACGGAGTTAAATCTTCCTTTCAGCAGGGCAAAACCAGACCTCTTCAGGCTTTGAAGGGGGATAAAAGGGTAAGGGTTCTTTCAACCTAACGTTGACCTTTGAAGTCAAAGGATCCATTCCTCTGGGGAAAGCGTATTTTCAGCACAAGAGATCGATAACCTTTTTTAACCACGACTAACAACCAGAAGACAAGCTGGCTTGCATGGAAAACCACAGCTGGTAGATGCTGTCATGCCCATATAATTTCAGCTAGTAACAAGCATCACGTTAATTGGTCCCTCTAATGCTACACTAAATGCAATAAGCATTACATTGAATATAAATAGAATTGGAAATCTTTTTAAAATGTAAAAATAATTGGAGCTGCTCCAGAGGTGGACTGTCCAAACCAGGCTTTTGTGTATGCGATGAGCAGGTCAACAGAAGTTGTATTGTTATATAGAGCCTCCCGCTACCAGCACCAGGAGTGACAAATGTACACAGAGGATTAACTCTCCAGCAGCACCACGTGGCTCACGTGGCCTCTACCCACCTCCAAAAGACATCCAGGGACCAGTCCATGAATTATTTCACAAACCACAAAACCCCTGCCACAATGGCAATGGCAGAACTGCAGTCATAGGAGTTCCTTGAGTCTGACTCAAACCAAACGGTCACTTTGAACGCTCTCCTGGTCCTCGCTGCTCACCGGCTGCGAGGTTAGACAGGACAAGGCGCTCCCGGGCAGCACACTGGCACCAGTATCAGCTGGCACTTGCAGAGCTGGTTTGGGTCAGTTTGCTGGTCTGCTAAAGGACAAAACTAGGGCAATCTCAGGTTATGTAAGTCTCTCTTAAGCATGGAAAAGTCTCTCTCTACTGTGGAAGGAAAAAAGGTGAAAAAAAGAGAACTCAAAGGGAAGAAGGGGAACCTCAGCAGCTGCTTCTGATTGTGCTTTCCATTGTGTCACTAAAATTGACGTGCTGGAGTTCACTTCTGCGGCCAAGTCACTCACTCCTGGGCGGCACCTTCTGGCAGCAGTGCCTGCTGATGTCTTACCTCAGGAGAACTTCCTCCTGTGCAGATTCCTCCCTTGCAGATGATTTGGAAAAATGCTATATGAAAGAACTGGGAAAACATTTGCAGAAATATCTCCATTTGCAGATGGGAAACAGCTACAGAGGGGCTCGCTCTCTCCTGGTGATTTGTTCACTGTGGAATCTGGGTAATCTGGGATTTGAACTCAGGATTTTCCAACCTTTTAGCCTCCTGCACTTACTCCTTCAGAGAAAGTTGCTTCTCGCATGGCTTGTGCTACGCTGATCTTTAGCTAAGAGGATGCGTCCATCTGGCTTCTGATTTTCTAGCTGATCATTGCTCTTAACGATGGGGAGCAGCCGGCATTGGGAGTGGAGGCACCAGATTCTGCCTGCGAGGAGCCAGCTGGGGTGCCCGAGGGAAGAAGGAATGCTGCTGCTGGGGTCTGTGTCCCAATCAAGTGCTGGCATCGCAGCCAGGCACGTTCTCTAGCAGCAACCGAGGGTGGAACTACGTATCTGCAATGTGTAAAGGGTGTAAAGGGCATGAGAAGGTACATCAGAATCTCAATTTCACAGTGTGTACTTAAGGGTTGGACTTAAGTAATTAACTGCTTAAGAAGATTTAGTACCATGATGTGTAAGAGACTCTAGTCACCGATGGGGGATAGCAACAAGGGAGGAATTACTGCTAAAACAGGGAGATTTGCACTTGTGAGCTCCAAGGACCAGAGCTCGGTCTGACAGAGTTTTTATTCTGCTGGCAACCTGTAAAAAAAAGGGGAGGACATCAAACTCTGCTGATAACCAAGGATTATTTAGGTCAAGATGAGAGAGGAATATAAAGCAAGAGAAAGGAAGAAAAAAAATAAAACAATAATATCCAACTAGAAAATTAGGTAACTAGGCAACGTGAAATTCAATATGGCAAAGTACAAGATAATCTATATTTAAAAATACAATTTGACATACCCTGGACACAGAGATTTAGCAGGAAAGACCAAGTGGCGGCTGAGGACATCTGCTGTGTGCGCAGCCAGGTAAATAAAGGATTAGACTGTAATAGCAGGAGGTGAGAAATAAGATGGAAATTGCTACTATGTTGTAGAAAGGTAAGCGGCAGGTACTCGTCATTACACTCATGTTCCTCTGAAAGGAAGACAACGGAAATAACCGGTAATAAAAGAATCGGGACCTGGGATTTTTTTGAAGAGACATTAAACAGGCACTTATAAAATGATTGGCATTATGCAGACGAAAAGGATGTTTCATTTACTCTTTGACACTAATGCAAGGACAAGAACCCACCCCACGTGGCAGTGGCAGGAGGGAGTAATACGGCTTTCCCTGTGGAAAGATGACTCTTCCATTTTGTGTCACACACCACAAACCCTGGCAGCAGCTCTATGTCGTTCTGCTGCTCCTAGGGCCAAGGAACCACGAGCCGAATTCAATGGGGGAGAAAACTGCTGCCGCTCCAAGTCGCACGGAGCAGCAGATCTGGCAGCCCCAAAGCCAGCTGTAACAGCGTTTAGAAAAGGTACCAGGGCCGCTCTCTCGGCAGTCTCCTTGGGTTTAGCTTCAGTAACTAAAGCAGCAGCGCAACAGGTTTTGCTCCAAATGGCTCCCAGGCATCGTCGAGAGCAGAACCATATTGCTCTGAGTATACATTGCGTAAATCCATCACAAAGGAGGAACGGGAGCGTTCCCCGGGCTGGCATGCCCTGAGCGACGGAGCCTCTGCTGCACCGATCAGAACACGTCCCGCACACCAGCTCTGCGAGGAGACCTGCTGGAAAGAGCGAAGGAGCACGTGGAAGAGACTGTTTTCATCTGCAGGTGCAGCACCTGCATCGGCCCTCAAAGGCAAAGATTTGGAGACCCTTGATTCCCCAGTCTGTTCTGGCTTGTACATACTCAGATTGTGGAAGGATGCTAAAAGAAATGAAAGAAATATTGGAATTATACTGTCTTCGTAGTGCACAGGGTTTGTGGTTGGGTTTTTTTAAGAGGCCTGTAGTAAAAATGACTGCAGCTTCACTTCATTTTCAGCCACACGTAATTAGTAAAATTCAGCTTCGTTTCTCCTGGTATCCATCATTTCTGCACAGTTCCGGACATACAATTAAACTCTCGTGTTGCCTCATTTCTTTAAAGTACTCCCTACATAAACAAAATAACTCTGATCACAGACTCCATCCAAGCACTTCACCTGCAGCCTCCCTGTTGTTTCAGTCAGGATCATCTCGCCCTTCATTCCCCCCTCATCCTCCGTGGATGAAGACTGGCCACCCCCGCTCAGCTCTGAGGTGCGTGGATGGAGGATTGTCCCCCTGACCGAACTGACCCGCAGGCTGTGCAGCCTGTGCAGGGCAATATTCTGCTTTACTACAGCCTATAAACAGGACTGCGGAGCCTCACGGTCTGACCATGGCACAATGAGGAGTACGGTGAGATTGTCCTCATTTCTGGTAGCACCTCTTCTCAATCCCAGCTCACACCGGGTGCACGCTACAGAGCTAACATGTCTCTGCATCTGTTTTTAAACCCGCATTCAATTAAATCTCCCAACAGAAAACCCATCATGCTCCATCTCTGTGTTGCCCAGCTACAGCCCAGCTGGGGTAGATCAGTTGTTTTTCTGGCCTTCAACCAGCACCAACGTCACCTCAGAGCTCCCCATCCAGATTCACACAAGAGCTGACGCTCAGCATAGCATTAAAAAATGTTTGTACTAAAATCTCAGATGTCGGACCCAAGTGTAGGCTGGATGCACATTTCCCTTCCCAGCTCCATGACGGGGGGAGAATGTGAACATGGTTTGTGCATATTTTAAGCCCATTTGTTTTGACAGGCTGGCAGAATGGAGCACCGTCTGCGTCGAATCAGGCTCAGAGTTTACCTCAGCATTGCCCTGAATCGGGCTATAATTAGGACAGAATTAAAATATTTACATGGCCATAAAAACACGTACACAGCTTCCAGGACAATATTTTTTCCTTGGCGTTTGCTATTGCAGTATAATTAAAATTATGATCCTTCCCCTACTTAAGTCAGCGACAAAACCCTCACCCCATCCTCCCCCTCCGCCGGGGGCCCAATAAAATCAATAACGTTGTACTAGGAACGTGACAGCCCCACAGAATGGGAAGAGGGGTGCAATCCCGTGACACAAACGCTGATGATCCTGCTCCTACTGAAGTCAGCGACAAAACCCTCACCCCATCCTCCCCCTCCGCCGGGGGCCCAATAAAATCAATAACGTTGTACTAGGAACGTGACAGCCCCACAGAATGGGAAGAGGGGTGCAATCCCGTGACACAAACGCTGTCCGGCTGTGTGGATCCACCTGCCCTGAGCTCCCTTTCCTCAGCTGTTCTGTCTAGGAAATTGATGTTAAGAGCAGAACACACCAAAAGAATCTATCTTCAGTGAACTTTCGGGAAAGGTCGTGGTTCCCGGTACAAAGCAATGTGTGACTTCCACCCCATGCAGCAGCACCATGTTCCCCACTTAGAATCACAGACTGGTTTGGGTGGGAAGGGCCCTTCAAAGCTCATCCAGTCCAACCCCC
>NW_010431866.1:66073-69242 GCF_000710305.1 Buceros rhinoceros silvestris
CACCTCTCTGGGCTACCTGGGCCAGTGTCTCACCACCCTCACCTCTCTAGTTTGATAGTCTCTCTTTCAGTTTAACCCATCACCCCTCGTCCTGTCACAACAGGTCCTGCTGGAAAGCCCCTCCCCATCTTCCTTAGCCCCTTTAAGCACTGGGAGGCTGTAATAAGGTCTCCCCAGAGCTCATCGATTTCACACAGTTTATTCCATCTTGCTTTCTGTAGGAACCAGTGAGACGGGACAGGACAGTTGTCCTGGTGAGACAGCCTGGGAGTGGACCTGCCTGGGTGAGGAGGAGGAGCAGCAGCTCAGGGATGAGGAACAGGGGCTGGGAGGAGTTTCATTGGCAAGCACATGCGATGATGTGCTGTGTCCCACTGAGTGCCATTCCAGAGGCCAGGCAGAGAGAGACCTGGCTGGGGAATACCAGTGGAGCTGACAGGACAACACTGCAGATTCCATGGCAGAAGGAGCAGAGGTGCAGGTTTCCATGGTGCAGCAGCTGCAGGTTTGCTTTTCCCAACACTCACCCCGGACCTGGCCGGGTAAGCCCTGCCACCTTGCTGACGAGCTTTCTGTTCACATTGTTAAACCCATTAAAGAGCACATGGAAAATTTACATTCAGTCATAGTGTCTTAATCATAATATTTGCTTTGGAAACATTCTTATCCTTCAAAAAAATCTGCAATTTACAAGTGGAGTGAACACAAATTAAATGTTGATTTTTATATTTGAAATAACAGCCAAAGAGCATCGTTCTGTCCAGATAACACACATCCTAGCAGCGTTTCAACAAAGCCAGAGGTACTGTCCAGTGCTCCATTTTAAAGGTGATCAGTGAATGTTCCTGCATCCCTGCTGCTTCTCTGCTGTCAGGAAACCTCGCTGGCTTTGCTTCGACAACCATAACCCCCTCCTCCCCAGATAAACCTGTTCTCTGGATCTGACACCCAGCTCTGCAGACCCAAGACGGTGAAACAGCTCCAGAAAGCAAAGCAATCTGTGATGGTACGTTGGAACCACTGAAACGCGGTGGAGAAGCAAGCGTAAACAAAGCTGTTACAACTCTAGCAAACAAACAACAATGCAAGGCCCTAGTGACAGAGAGGTTCAGAAACGCGAGGAAAGCAGAATAGACCTGGGACACAGAGAGGATGCTCAAACAGCCAATCATTAGCTGCTTTACTGCAGGGTGTGTATAAGCAGCAGAGGAAACACGCACCTGGCTACCCACCACCTCACCCCTCCATTGCGGGAGGAGCACAAACCGCATCTCCCCTCCATCCGGAGAGAAGCTCTGCAGACCCGGCTGTCCTCCCGTTCCCCACGCGGGCAGCCTCGGGCTGCCCTGACCCGCGATGCTGACATCCACGCCGGGCACACAGGAAGATGCAGGGCTGCATCCAGAACAGGTCCTTGAAAGAGCAGGGACAGCCACAGCTCATTACCCCCAACGCCTCCAGAGAGGAAAGGGGCTGCCACCGCCATTCGCCCAGCGTTTGCCTCAGGAGAGCCAGGCAGCCCCAGCCCTGCAAGCAGGAACGTCACTGTGCCCGTCCACAGGCTGAATTAAACTTACAATGCACTTTCATGAGATATAAAAATCATTTCAGACAAGAAATGCACTCAAGAAGGATTCTGAACAGCCTCTCCTCACCTTTGCTTCAACTCCAGCAGCTCGGCATCTCCTGGCTTGTCACAGCTCCAGCTCCGAGGGGGCTGTGACTCAGCAAAGGGAGCAGCTTTTTATTTTTCCAATGGAACTTACCAAACCGTGCCAATATTACGGGGAGGATCTGCTTCCTGGATCCACTTCTCTGCCAGCCTCTCCTGAGATATTTCCACTGAACCCTCCCCATCTGGTTGCATTATGACAACAGGAAACAGTTTATTTGAGGAAAAATCAAATGCAAGGCTGCGTGGGAACCAGGCTGAGCAGGGAAGAAAAAATTCCCAACCTCTCTCCACACTGTATTTTAAAGAAAAGGTGGCGTCTTATTCTTAGCCTAGGAGCGATGCTGCTCCCAGTCAGACATCCTTCGATCTGCAAACGTCTGCGAGGCAGCTGAAGCCGGGCGGAAGAGCAGCCTCCTGCTCAAGGAGCCCGTGTGCAGGCTGGCAGAGGTGGGAAGGACCCCGGGAGCCAGGCAGCTGCCTCCATTCCTGCCCCACCATCTCTGCTTACTGAAGGCATCCCTGTGGCCCTTCCACCCACAGAGGCCAGGTGGAGGGTCCCTGGTCACCTTGTACCCTGTGGGGGAGCTCGGCATGAGCAACACCAAGGGAATGGGGTGCACAGGAAAAGAGCTCTTCACCCCAACTACAGCCCCTGCTCACAGGTCAGAGCCCGCTGAGGTCCTTTGCACCTCTGACACCATGGAGGAGCAGTGCATGGAAACTTTCACACAGGATTTGGGGGGAGTCGTGCAGGCTGAGATTGCTCCGTTCAGCTGAGCCTACCCAAGGTGGCCGTACCCCAGCGGTGCTGGGGGTGCAGGATGTCCTGCCCCAGCTGTGCAACCTGCGGCTCTTGCTGCTAAAATCCTGGGAGCTCCACAGCCCAGGAACAAAAAAGCTAGTCGACATTTCAAATTCCCAAGCCTGTCCCACTGTAAACCCCAATCTTACGCTAGCTCAAGCAGCCCAGTTTGTCACTGGGCCACATATGGCAACATGCATTCAGGGCAGAACTGTCTCTGGAGATGCTGAACCTCCACAGCTCCAGGCCAGCTCTGGTGCCAGCCGTCCTTCAGGTCTGAGGCACAAACCCATCCATCTCTCATTTGTTTCCCTCTCCCCCGTGGTCCCTGCCAAGAGGATGTTGCTGTATGGGATGCACAGAGCTCCCCTGAGCCCCAGGATCCCACAGCAGCTCCCAGGCAGGGTCTGGGGTGCTTCTGGAGCCACTGTATCGATCCTACAAGACTATTTTCCTTATTCCAGATGCCCCAGTTCCCCAGTTACACCAGATAATAGAGAATTGACTGACCTTTTTTCTTCCCCAGGATTCTTTTCCAATGATTTTTTTACTGTCTCATTTTGAAACAAAGACAAGAAAGATGTTGCCACTGCCACTATAAAATCTAAATATTATTTACTAAATAAAATCTAAATATTATTTACTAATATAAACACTCATAAACTGCAAAAGCAGACGCAAGAGGGAAAGCA
>NW_010431866.1:69358-73589 GCF_000710305.1 Buceros rhinoceros silvestris
GGGGTCACGGCCAGGATTTATGGATGATGCTCAGCACATGGCAATCGGACTGGGAAGTGCCATAGGACCAGGGGTGCCCCTAGCCCCAGCCCCACTCCCACCGCTGCCGGCAGAGCCCTGTCCCCTCCCCGAGACCTGGCCCTTTAAAGCCATGAGTAGGCATAGCTGTTCAGATGAATGATCAGCCCGTTACTATGGAGAAGGAAAGCTGAAAGTTTACTTCCAGAAGCGTCTAACTGAGAAGTGCTTGAGTTCAGCCTGTGACAAATTAGCAGACATGCACTTTAATTACAGAAAGTCTTTCCCTTCAATTTTTTAATTAGAAGCAGGGATGCAGGTGTTATTTACATACAAGGATTTTTTTTGTTGTTGTTCTTCTTCCACTGCCAGCACAACTGAATCCCAATGATGCTCTCAAATCACCCTGTGTTTAACAAAGTCCTCACGGTTACAACCCTTCTGACCGTTGGGCTTTTGAGACAGGGGGTACCCCAGCAGCAGCCAAGAAGTGGTGCAGAAAATGTAAGCAGTCAATTTTTACATCTCTCTGAGCTGTGAATCTGTTTAAATCACCCCGATATTAAAGATCATCAGCTACAGTCTGGCAAGTGTTTACCAGTGAGAGATGAAGCTATTTCTTCTAACAAAGGGCCTTGACTCCATATCTATCAAGGGACAGCCCATGATTGAGGCATGTGGGGTAAAAAACAGCATCAGGGAGAACTTCCCAGTGCCCCTGAGACCCATGGGTTTCTAAAAGCTTCTGCTGCTGCCCTGGGGCTGGGTCTTGCTTGTCACTGGGAGATTTTCCACAGCTGGCCCTTTCTGCCCACGTCCAACACTGCTCAGAGATGCCCCACTGAAGCCCAGGACAAAATGACCGACATGGCAGGCAGCAGGACGCCGTTGAGGAACATCCATCCATAGCAGCACACATTCACGGGGAACTCCAAAAGCCACATACAGCCACACTGCTGCCAGGCTCAGAGCGTCACTTTGCAAAGAGAAATACCAGAGGTGCTTGGTGGTGGTGACAGGACCTTACTGGGAGGGGACGTGCTGGCTGGGAGCACTGTGCTGCAGAGCTGTACCACACCCTGGTGCTGCACAGGGCAGGATCACCTGCTGTCTCCAGGAATGGGGCACCACCTATAGCCACAGTAAATCTGTTTTTCACCAACATCTGCAGATCTAAGACTGAAACACTGACCCAGTCACCAGTGTAAAATGAGAAATAAAAGGCATAGCTGAGAGTTTTAGAATGGATTCAATGAGTCAATGAATAAGAAAACTGAAGAATAAAACTTGTGGCATGCAGGAGACCATAAGGTGAATACTTGAATAAAAAAATAAATCAAATCAATAATATCCTGAAGCACTATAGAACCACAATTTAAACCAGCAAGTCTTGGAGACCCCAAGGAGCTGGCAGGAGCTCCCTGGGCACCCAGTTCCTCCACCTTGGCTGTCCTCCTGCTGCAGAAATTGCTGCTCACAGCTGGTCAGCACACCCACAGGAGGAGGATCTCACCAGGTCCACCCTGATATACAGCAAGTGCAGCCACGTCTCTGAAAGGGGGTGCAGGGAAAGCAGGAGGGAAGGCTGTAACATCTCTAGTTCTTCCTCACTGATTTTTTTAAAGCCATCTGGCTCTCAATTTCCACTGCTTTGTTTTTGTTACAGTGTCCTTGAAACAGAAATAAAATCTCCTGTTGTGAGCTAAATAGACATTTTCTGTGACCAAAGGTTGCCTTGTCTCACCCTTCTGCTTCTCTTTGTAGCACAGGTTAAGGTGAAAACAAAGGTTTGACCCTCACTTGGGCAGCCTTTTAGCATGCAGCCGTATGAAAGGAGAAGAGAACAAGTTTTCCTGTGTCTCTGAAAACAACTCCTTGTGCCTTACTGCCAGCTGGGAATTTCTGTTCTTTCCCTCCCCACCTCACACTTCAAGACCCAAGCTGCAGATAGACCCTGTCCCTCCCCACCGGCTGAGAAGCCACCGATCACTGTGTTTCCCCACTGAGATTATTTGGGAGTGGAATTATTTGGGGGACAGGTTCAACCAGCCGATGGGATCTGCTCGCTCAGGCCATTTGCAGTGACAGCATTGCTCTCGCTAAACGGATTGAAATAAAAGATGACTTCCCTTGCTGGCAAACGGGCTTGTAGCCAAGAAGATTTTGAAAACAAATATTCGCAGGAACCACTTACCCACGCAGCAGCTTTAAACCCCGAACCCAGCAGAACACTCGGATCCCTCCGGAGGGAGCAGCTGCAGTTGCTATGGAGCCCGCTGCCCGCGCAGCCCTGCCCTGGATGTGCTCTGCTTTATTCCAGACCCTCCTCTGCCTGGCTGGCAGCAGTCTGCGGCTGCACCCCTGCCCTCTGCCTCCTCTTTGCGTATTCTCTCCTTCTCTTGTTTTAACAGAAAGGCAGGAGCTCTGCTGCAGATCCATAAATGATATTTACAGAGAGATCTCAAAGGGCCGCGGGCAAAAGGCAACACCTGAAGCATCCTTCTGTGATGAACTTTGCTGACTGAAGAATTTTTATGATGGGTTTATTTCTCAATCATTTTAGTCAAAATGTTACGATTAAAAAATGTCATGATGATGTCAAAAACGAAACTCAGATGGTTTCAAATGACATTTGCATTCTTAGGATTGCTTACTTTAAAGCCAAGACTTTAAAAGCGCTGTTCTAAAACACTTTCTCTCTGCATCAGGCCAGGTGAGGAGTTTGTGTTCTGCCTGGGAGGGGCTTAGAGGAAGAAAGAACTTTCCCACTAAGGAAAACATTTCTGAGATGTTTCAGCTGGGCTAGTGCATGAACCAAGCCAGCTGTGTTCACTGCCGCGGCTTAGCGCAGGTGGTCCCTCTAGGGAAACCCCAAATCTAGACAAAATTCAACTGGATCTGAGTCTGCAGGGCCGACAGGATCCATCCTCCCTCCTGGCTGAAGTTCACACCCAAGAAGCTCAAGGCTGGGAGCAGACGCCAGAGCACCCAACAGCCTACTTGCAGTTTGCACTTTATTTCTCTTTTAAAGACCCCAAGGCATTTCTGGAGAACAACGACCCCAAAGGAAGCAATATTCTAACCTCCGGGGGCAAGGTGGAGCTATTCAGGTTTTCATTTCCTTCACATTTCTGATGTTTAATGCTGAATTTACAGACAAACCAGTTTGAACGTTCGCGTGAAAACACAACAGAAATGAAATAACTATGATTTCATCACACAGAAGCACTACTAACCTCACCTGCTCGGCTGATGGCCTGCATTTAAGTGTAATAAAACTGATTTCGGCTGAAAATACCATGAGAAAATGTCTCAAAATTTTGACTCAAAGCAAGTCAAGGTAGTGCTTGGACTCCAAAACCCCATGGAAACATGAGCTCGCACTTACGTTGCTTTAAATAGAAGAGTCACACTAATGCACAATGAGTGCAAAACGATGATCCCAATCACCACCTCGAGGCAGCGAACTGAGGCTAAGTTCTGTGGAAAGTCACTTTTTTCCCCATAAAGCAGCATCCAGGGTTCTGCAGGCTCTCAGCAGCTCTTGCCTCTGAAGCACAGCCCTTGGGGAAGGGCCTGTTGCCTATTTTCCATGTGAGGAAACATCTCCAGTTGCACCAGCTGTAAGTGATGTGTATGTCTGGGTGCTTTGGGCGAAGTAGTAAGCGTTGCTCATAACAGGATGAAGCATTTCGCGTCTTTAGCATTGATCGTGGTGGAGGAAAAAAAATCTTGGTGAGAAAAGATTAGTTTCTCTTCTGTGCAGTTTGATTTCTCTTTTCCTAAGGAGTTTATATCCTTTATAGAGCCTCACATATCTCTCCATGTGTATGCATACATATAAAAATAATAATAAATAATTTTAAAAATAATAGATGGATCAGAGTGATCTGGAACGTACAGGCTGTAGCCAGTACCGAACACCTCAGGGGATTATCCAAGCACTAGATTACTTTTACAAGAAGCTCGGCGGGCTCTTCGTGCCGGTAATGGTGCTAAAGCTGCAATGCAGGCACGGAGCACCGCGGGTCCTGACGATGAACGAGAGCCCAGCATCCTCTCGTAGCAGGAGAGGGCAAAGCTAGTTGGTGATTTTGTGCCACCGCTGAAGCTGGCAAAGCCCATCCAGCACTGGGGCAGCTGGTGTTACCTGTCTGGGCACACGCAGCGGTGGCTGGTTTCGTCTATGCTTACATGTCCCAAGGTACTTGGA
>NW_010431866.1:73634-81821 GCF_000710305.1 Buceros rhinoceros silvestris
CTGTCTGGGCACACGCAGCGGTGGCTGCTTCAGTCTATGCTTACATGTCCCAAGCTACTTGGAACAGTGTTGCTGGGGACGCCTGCCATGTCCTCACATTATGTTATGTCCTTACATTACCCGATACGCCTGGAGCTGAGAATATAGACATGGAGATGGCAATGCAGGGGTTAAACCGATGCAAACCAGACAGAAGGTAATTCCTCTGCTCTCAAATCCCACCCAGAGGTACTACAGACATTCCCAGAAACAGCGGTACTTAAAGAAGTGATAGAGATGATGGGTGCTAAGGCAGATGGAAAGATGAGGTGTTAAGCCCGAGGGTTGGCTGGAGGCAGGAGCAAAGTATTTCACTGTTTCCAGGACAGTTTTTATTTTTTGTAATGGAATTACCTGGTTTCATGAAGTGCTGGAACACAGTAATACCTTCAAACTCCATCCCAAAGACTCATCTAACCACTCCTTGCACCTTTTGCTCCTTGTCTTTCACTAAGGTTTGGAGCTTTACGTGTACATCTATTTCTGTGCAGACATTCCTCCCCAGGAGGTACATCTCCTCCTGAGCTGACTAATGCTACTTGATACCACTGTTTGCTGATTGACGTAGAAATACAAGCAGAAGAAAAATATTCACGCTCATATAATATCCTTCAGTGTCAAATGCAGTTATTGAGCGACTTGTTTTTCAGTGAGTCGCTCTTCAATAAGACAGGGATGATATTTTTAGCAGAGGCACCTCTTTTTCTTTAATTTCACACACTTATTCATAACACCGAGTTAATCAGCAACTATTCCCCCTCACATAACCTTTACTGCTCTCACAGTAAAATACATCCAAACATTTCTGACAGCATCAGGGGGTGGGAAACGGTTACTGTGTGGAGATGGACAACTCAACCAGACCTGTTACTGGTGCCCAGCCCCTGCCAATACCAGTAAATTGATCAATGCAAGTGAATAAGTGCCTTGGAAAACTGGAAATGGCTCCCACAAGCAAAAGCTCGCAGTGCTGCTGTCAGTCTGCCCCTGCTGAGTATCTCTGCTCTCCAGCCTCCAGTTAGCTGATGGAAGAAATGTCTTACACCTTTTTCCTCCACATGGACTCTGCACACACAGAAAATGCCCAACTTCCCTAGGGAAGGGAACACATCGTGGGCCATTAAGATCACCTGCTCTTCACTCCTGATGTTCCTCAGGAGAGGTCACTGGAGACACCGGAGAGCAGACACAAGCCATGCCGTAAGGCCAGTCCCTGTCACCAAGGCCAGTCCCTGTCACCAAGGCCAGCTTCACTCCCTTGCCATACACACCTCTCTCCAGTGCCAGATGAAGGTGGTGATGATGGAGTGAAAACAGAAAAGAAGTTTAACACAGTTTCCTTCTCCCTAGGAAAATCCAGGCTTCCCATCGAGTTTATGGAGTCTCAGCTCTCCTCAGGTAATGGCAGAGGCTTGACCCAAAGAAGACACCAGCCCACACCTGCACTGACCAGCGTGCCAGGCACAGCACCATCTCACTCCCTCATTCCCAAGGTGTGCCGGGGGTTCTCAAGCAGTGAAGCAGCATTCACAGCACGGACTGTTCAGAGAAAGACCACGGGGATTCCCCACCCCCAGCTTCACTTCTGGAAGGAAAAGAGAAACCCCTCATGCAGTATTTCTCACCATGTTACAGGTTTTGCAAGTAAAGGAGGAAGAAAAAGTTTTATGCCAAGAGCTTTTTCCCAAGTTTTTACAAGTCCTTCCCCGAGCCTCACATCAGACAGCAGCAGAGCTCAGTCTGGCTGCCTGTGGGTGTTCCCAGGGCTTTGCTCACCCTCCCACTGTCCACGGGTTTGGATGTGCCATCTCTGCCACCACCAAACCAATCCTGGCCATCTTCTACCACCCTGCTGGCTACCGGGCCCTTCTGCAGAAAGTCATTTCACAGGCTGCCCTGTTTCAGATATTCCCTTTGAGCAAACAAAATCATCATCATCCAGTCATCAGTCATGGCTTGGCTTCCTAAGCAAACAAAATAACAACAATAAAAAAACCCCAACAACAAACTTTGAGGGGAAAAGAGCATAGTTAGATTTTTCTGCTCTTGCTCTGAGTGATGTCTCTGGCACCCAAACTCGGTTGCTCCCCCATCGTCCATGCTGTCTGCTCTGCCCATCCCAGCCTGTTCAGACATCCTTACCCACCGCTGACTCACGCAGGACAGCTCCAGGAGTGTATCGAGCTCTACTTTCCATCCTCTTCAGACCTGGGATTCTAGCCCATTTTCCAGGTTTCTTTCTTCTGCATTAAGGTTTTGCTTAATTTGTGAGGATAAATTTTTATCAGGGCAACACCACAAGCCAGTCTTAAGTGACACACAGATACTTTAGTAACAGGGGAAGACAAAAAATTAATCCCAGAAGAAAGAAAGCAGCAAAACAGCCTGTGTTGAGGAGGAGCTGCCTAGCAGAGCTCCCACAGGCAGCCCTACTAGCCCCTGCCCCAAGCAGGTCAGCACCCTCAGCCTGCTGAGTTAATTGACAGGGTAACGAGGGGCACCCGTGAGCAGCCAGGCAGGTTCTTTGCTCCTGCTGAGCTTGGGTGTATCCTGAGGGAGGTAAAAACACAGGGAGATTTCCCTTCCACCACACACTTGCAAACCAGTGAAGTCCAAAGCTTTGTCAGTGATGGTTTTGTCCCTATAACCGGTATCAGCAATATGTGGAACTGGGATTTCTCTATGTGCAAATCCCAGAACCAGCCCATGTTCAGGAAAGTAGAGAAAATCAAACCAAAACACCTCCCTTGGTCTGAAAACTTGTTGTGGTTTTTCTCTAACTGCTGCTAAATGTTGCACTCTGTGAACCCAGGAGATAAAGACCAGCCTTCACTATAATTTCCGAAGTGAACTAGCCTAACCCATGGCTATCTGAGCTGTGCAATGACGAATGACACATGAATTTATGGTCTACGTCATGGAGCAGGAAAAACTAAGCCAGGAGGTGAAAAGGACAGAGGCAGAGGAGCCCAGTGTCTGATGGCATAGGGAGGGCCCGAGCTTCTCCCTGCTCCTCCACAGCCTCTGCGGGCAAACCCCACCAGCACCGGACAATACCTTGTGTCCAACACCGAGAAACGAGCAGAGACCAGCAAAGGTGAAAGTGCCAAACCATATAACAAATCTTTCTGCAAGCAGCATAAATAATAAATCATCCCCCCGGTGTGACAAAGCTGCCTTAGCCCTGCGGATCCGGAACCTGCGGGCACCCACCGGAGCGAAGGGAAGTCTCCTGCGGCTCCCGGCAGTGCTCCGAGTTGTGGCCGTTGCATGCTGATGCCTGTGTGGAAATGTCAGGCGTTTGTTTACAAAACCCGAATCCATAACGCTTCCTTCAAGGGCAACCGGTAAAATAGGTGACTTAGCCGGAAAAAGGCTGTGATCCACCGGTGAAGGAGGTTCTTCAGCAGCCCCTGGAAATCCCAAACCGCTTCGATTGGAGAGAAAAGGCTTTAACGACTGCAGGCATTATCTGAGATAAAATGGGTTACTATTGACTGTTAGGTCAGTCTGTTTTCCATTTAGTTATTACTACCGCAGATCAAACTAATAAATTTTCCTGTAAGACCCTTTGCATTTCTACTTTACTATCTTCACGCAAATATTTTGCCTGCGGCTTCCTCTGACTTTGCTTTGAAGCCTCCAGTGATCATCACGCAGCAGCAAGACCTGGCTCCCTCTCACATAAAGTTAATATCAAATGAATCAAATCATTATTTTAGTATAGACTTAGTTAAAATGCAAAATGCGGCAAAACCTTTCCAGGAGGGCCATGGGACTACTGGTGTTAGACTCTTACCAGAAGTTTGTGCAAATCAATAAATCTTCAGACACTTTAGATGTTTCGCAAAGTTCTCCCTCTGGGCACGTCCTGAGTCCCTGAAGTCAGCGAGATTTCTGACTCTGTCTCAGTAGCATCGGAACCAGGCTTTTGTGTGCCGTTTCTTTTTTAATTAAACACCATTAATATGGAGTTTGTTTCAGATTTACATCCCAGTAAAATGTGGTATGAGCCATCTGGAGTTCATTAATGTCGTCCTTCACCTCCAATATGTGCCAGGGGACATATCTATTATGCAACTAAGGGTCATGGCGAGACAAAACAGAGCCGTCAGCAAACAGATGAGAAGCCTTTTTGGTATTAAAAGGCCAAGCTGAATCAATTCCATCTACGCTCATTTTCAAAGGGTGGAACAGAGGAGTCAGGATGGTCACAGGCTGATGGCCAGGCTGAACAGCACCTCACAGCACAGCCAACACGCCTCCACGATCAATAGCAACCTACCACCAGCGCAATGTATTCTGGCTCCGAACTGTGACAGCACCAGCCTCACGCAACATCCAGCATCGTTCAGGCAGCAGCTTTCCAGAGCAGATACAGTTTTGGTCAGTCCTGGGACGTCTCATCCCAGTTAGTCTGGGGAAGCTCAGGAGGCATCGCCCTCTGGAACCAAAGTGCCCAAAAACGTTTGTTAAAGGGACAAAAATTACACGTTCTGCATCTGGAACCAACTCTTCTTTTCACCCGAGCTCTGTCAAAAATAAGGTCCCTGTTTGCACACGACCTTGTGAAGGTCAAACAACTGTGGCAGTGGTGGAATAGCTTGAAAAAGCAGCACAACGGGATTTCTGTCGGGCTTAAGGAAAGACAACACTCAACACCTTGCCACTTGCGTGTGTGTTTGAGGAGACAAATGTTGTCCTCCAGGCATTTTCTGGAGCCTTTCCAGACTGTTTCTCCTCAGATGCTGCCCCTGCCCCTCTGAGTACCAGAGGGAGAGTCACGCTGGAGGATACATGAAGTTGCACAGATGAAAACTATGGAACCTGCATCTGGATTCTGCTTCATCGGTGAACTAACAAGACCCTAACCACTGTTCCTGAAAGTAATGATTTGTGGATTTGCATAGAACTGAAGAGATTTTAAAAAAATCTACAAAGGTGTCATTCTCCATTAGAATAAGTTCTACAGAAAGGTATTAAATTCCTGAGACCTTTGGGGGTTTCAGAGCACTTGTCTGGAGGTACCAGAGGAAAATCAGGGAGCTGCCTTCCTAGGTTAGATGACTGGTAGAGATTGCTTGGTATTTTGCCACCAGTAATGTCCAACAGGATGCTCCAGGGACAAGTGAGCTCCCCTTCTTCACATGGAATGCTACGGTTAAAGCCAGGATTACAGGACCAGTTTAATGTGGAAGTCTGAAGTACTGGCTAACGTTAGGCTGCTTTTACCATAACATATATTAGTGCAGTGTCATCTGTCTTAAAATTTCTCAGTCCTGTTGGAGGCTCACCACCAGAGTAGGTGGATGGAAGATCTTTGTGTTCAAATCCTACATCTCAATCGGCTGGTTGGTGTAAAATTTTTAAAGCCTTCTTTTTTTATAATTTTTCTATTTAAGCCAACCCTCTGCCATTGGTTGTGCGTGACGAGCTGCACCGCAGAAGGTGATAAACTTTGTAGACAGGTGTTTTAAAGGGGAGTGTTAAAGGAGATCATTATTTAAAGGCCTTCACTTGTTAACGCTTCTTTGCTGACACTATATTGAATTTGAGCCATCCGCAATATAAAGGGGCATTTTAGAGATGCATTTTGGAAGAAAAAGAAGTGAAGCAGAGTTTTGTTCTTCGTATAAATTGTCAGTGCACTTGGAAACTTTCCGAAACTTCACCAAGTAGGAGGTGTTGACAACTGCCACTTTCAGAGCATGTAACAAGGGAAAGCTTTGCAGGCACACAGTTCCACAAAGAAATCCAAGACTAGCATCTTCTGAGACAACCAGTGGGCCTTAAGCACGTGCTCAAAAGTCATCTTAAAATGAGCTGCTCTTTTTTCCATTGGGTTCCCCTTCTTCACATGGAATGCTACGGTTAAAGCCAGGATTACAGGACCAGTTTAATGTGGAAGTCTGAAGTACTGGCTAACGTTAGGCTGCTTTTACCATAACATATATTAGTGCAGTGTCATCTGTCTTAAAATTTCTCAGTCCTGTTGGAGGCTCACCACCAGAGTAGGTGGATGGAAGATCTTTGTGTTCAAATCCTACATCTCAATCGGCTGGTTGGTGTAAAATTTTTAAAGCCTTCTTTTTTTATAATTTTTCTATTTAAGCCAACCCTCTGCCATTGGTTGTGCGTGACGAGCTGCACCGCAGAAGGTGATAAACTTTGTAGACAGGTGTTTTAAAGGGGAGTGTTAAAGGAGATCATTATTTAAAGGCCTTCACTTGTTAACGCTTCTTTGCTGACACTATATTGAATTTGAGCCATCCGCAATATAAAGGGGCATTTTAGAGATGCATTTTGGAAGAAAAAGAAGTGAAGCAGAGTTTTGTTCTTCGTATAAATTGTCAGTGCACTTGGAAACTTTCCGAAACTTCACCAAGTAGGAGGTGTTGACAACTGCCACTTTCAGAGCATGTAACAAGGGAAAGCTTTGCAGGCACACAGTTCCACAAAGAAATCCAAGACTAGCATCTTCTGAGACAACCAGTGGGCCTTAAGCACGTGCTCAAAAGTCATCTTAAAATGAGCTGCTCTTTTTTCCATTGGGTCCCTAGCAACAACTGCAGCTTCTTCTAGTCAAGGCGTTCTTGTATCCTCATACCAGTGTCATTTGCCTTTTAATTCACCACAAACCCCAAGCTTTCTACCAGCCCTGCATTCCCTGGGCAAGAACAAGCTGTTGCTAGCCGGAGAGCTGACAAGAGCCAATACAAACCAGACAGGCCACTGCACAAGTAAAGTATTAAACCAGCCCCCACACCAAACTTGCCAGTTCTGGGCATACTTGAAGCACCAACCACACACTTGAGCATATAGGGAAGAGCAAAAGGTTGAGAGCAGCATGTCAGTGAGAGCTGCGAGCCCAGACTGGCAGCAGGGAGGGTCTCCTGCCAGGGAATTATGATTTTCTACCAGACACACTTCTCTGGATGTAGCATCATTCAAGAAATGACAGACCAATGTCAATCCGACTCCAATGTATTCATTTTCTAATTTTTGTTTGCATTCTGAACAGTGTCATTAGAGGCAGAGCTGTGATAACTGAAAGGGAAAGAAATCTTCATGAGGTAAGTGACATTTAAAACCACCACAGGAGCAACAGCTGGAAAAAATGAACTTTCTCTGTTTAATGTAACAGGTTCAACAGTACAGGGTGGGAAGCAGTTCTCAAGACATGTGGTATATGCACTGGAGCTCAGAAAAGAGGAAATGCCCAGATCAGTTCCTCAGTGTGCACAAAACCAGATTTATTGTTGCAGTAATTCGTCATAACTTATATTTCCCTGAAACACCAACTTTGACAGCTGCGGAGGAGGTTCATCAACAATTACAGGCCCTGACATTCCAGCTCAATCACATACGATGGAGACCCTGAGAGGATCCTGACAAATAAATGGAGCAGGAAAGCACAGCTGCTGAGCCAGTGACAGGCAGAGACATTCTCGGCCACGGGCTCGCCGGTATCCGAAAGCAGAGCTGGTGCGAACCAGAGATGCCTTCATGAACCATGCCAAAGAGAAACTGGGTATGAGGGGGGAAAAACCCCACACGCAGAAAGCAAACCAGGCCATTAGAGAACAGAGGAGAGCCAGCCTCCAGGCAGGAGCCGTGGAACACACCGAGCTATCTGCTCAGCCTGTACGTATTTATTGGTGCATTAACGCAAGCAGGACCTAACCCCGTGGGCATCTCCCGCCCGACACGCACCACTCGCCCGTGGTACCTGAGGACAGCATCGTCCCTCGCAGCCAGTGCGCTGCACTTTAAACCTCTTCCTAGCAGACACGGTTAAAAGGATTTCTACCATTCATGCTGTAAAAAGCTAAAATAAAATAATCCATCCCTGCTGCCTAAGATTATATTTTCCATCTCTGTCCGCTGAACAGTGGAATCGGAGGAGAAATGACCCATCAATCAGTCCGGGGAAGCATTTAGAGGGCAGAGGAGAAAAAGGAAAAAAAAAAAAATTAAAGAAGCCAACCATAGAGTAAAATCTGCTCACCATGTGCACCCCCCCACAGTGAGGGGTCAGCGCAGCCTCGCCGAGGAGATGCTGAGGCCGGTGTTCAGAGGCGGCTGCGGCTGCCGGGCGCTGCGTGGTAAATCCCGCTGGCTCCGGGGAGAATGAGCTCACTGCGAAGA
>NW_010431866.1:82000-82340 GCF_000710305.1 Buceros rhinoceros silvestris
GCGGTGCCGCTGCAGCCTGCGGAGAGCGGGCACGTCATCGCCCCAGCTCCCACAAAACCCAGAGCCCTCCCTTCGGAAAGCTAAGTCAGGCATGCCGGGATAAAACCAGCTCCGCTCCGACGCAGACCGGGGTCCCCGTGTGCCTGCCTGTGGCTGGAAGGACTTGCATTTTCAGCTTCATCGTTAATTTGCATCCGGCACCGCTTGAATCGGAGCTGAACCCCTCCTGATGCCAGGACTAAGGGATGGGAAAGGGCAGGAAATTCTGGAGGATATTTGGGGTTAAAAATAGCTGGCGGTCTTTGCGCTCGCTGCTGGCAAAGGAGATGGGGCCGGGTTC
>NW_010431866.1:82533-85897 GCF_000710305.1 Buceros rhinoceros silvestris
CGTTGCTGAACATCCCTGCGCTCTGAAATTCCACGCAACTGGTAAAATGGTGGAAAACAGGCAGGTGTCTGTACAACTCCTGTAAGGTAGGATGTGAGAGGTAAAGCACTGCAGAGAGTTAAGCATGTCTTTAACCCCTCGCTTGCTGCTTTCTCCTGCTGCTTTTCATACCTGAACGACCCTTCTTTTTCAATAATCACATTCACCAGCCTAAAAACTCCCCTTTACATCAGATCGGAACAACGAATACAGATAAAATTAATGTCTTTGGTTACCAGGTACTTAAAACAGCCACACACTGCAAAATTCTCCAGCAGCAAAGAGGAGCTGAGGCCTGTTTATCTGGTTTTCCTCCCTTTCTGACTGTGGAGACTGGGAGCTGCTCTCAGTGACTGCCCCTGAACTGCTGACAGCGTGACAGAGTGATCTGAGTGTAGCACTGGCAAGCAGAAACCTACCCTGAAGCATATTCTAAGTTTTTAGAAAGGAGGCTTAGGGTTTTTTCCCCTTAAACAATATGTAAAGATCTAGATCTTTCCATTTAAAAACCTGCTTTTTCCCCATATTCAAAGCCCCCAACTCCGAGCAGCACCTGAGTGCAAAGCCAAGGAACGTGTGCGACCTCTGACCAGACTCCTAGAACCTCGCTCCCACTTCTCTGCTGGGTTTCTCATGTCCTCTGCCCCTGCTCTGCTGTTTCATTACCCTGTGACAAAGGTACATGTCAGGGTACTTCATGAAAATTAACAAAATTTCAGAGTTCCCCCCGTGACGAGCAGACCAGCAGCCCACACACGTTCCAGCCGGCTGCCCAGTTTCACCTGGGAACCATCTCCCCCACGACGCCAGGGCTGGCTGCGGCTCTGACCAGAGCTGTGCAAACAAAAGCCTTTGAGCCACTGGGTAAACACAACTATTTCCTATTTTTAGAGCTGAATTGCAACATTTTGTGGGAGTTGGTAAGTAAAACAAACACCATTGAAACCAGCGTTACAAGTGGTGTATGGCAAGAGGCTGTCCTTGGTTTACATCGCTCACAGAGGCGGGTTTTGTTTTCCGGCTGGCAAGTGCAGGGGAACAGGCATTCTTCTGGCAATTTCCACCCCTGGCCAAAGGCTCCATGCATCAGCGCGGAGCAAAAACATTCACGAGCTGCAAAACCCTGGAGTTAATGAGTAAATAAGAGCTGAAAAATGTTTATGCTCCACATTTCTGATTCACTCCAGAAGCCGTCAGAATTTCTTCCATTTCTGAGGCTGAAAATCAAAGCAGTAGAAGTCTGGGTTTTGGTTTAAATGCTGGTTTCTGTCTTTCCCGACTATCTCAGCACACAGTTCACAGATCAGCTGGTCAGGCAGGTGGTCCTACTCTTAGCCCTCTGTGCAGCCAGCTACAGAAACCAGGCAGGAACCTCCTCCTCAGCCTTTTACTCAGGAATTGCTGAAGAGAAATGTGAGGGACGCTGCCAACGTGCACAGCGGAGCCCTGGGATTGCAGCAGTTATGCCAGAGGCAGTGGTTTGGTTTTTTTTTTCACTCACCAAATGGAAGAAAATGAAACCTTCTTAGTCACAAAAACACTGCGCTGGATGCTGAGGTACAGGGTGCTGAGCGATGCGCTGGTAACCAGGGACACCGAAGAGCAGGAGCAATAGTGGCCACGTTCACCCCAGAGCCCGCTCTCCAGGAGCCCGCTTTGTGCCTCACCTCTGGGGCATCGAAACGACCCCTCGGCGCTACGGCCAGGCAAAAGGCGTCCTGAGAGAGCCCTTCTTCGCTTGTCTCACGGGTAAACTTGCATCTGCATTTCTAACGTCAAACCTGCTTCTACAAGCATTTTTTTATGAGTAAGAGAATGATATTTCAGAGTCCTAACAGCAGAGTATCTAAATATCTGGATACCTAAGATAAACGACGTCCCACTAAGAGTTGCTGAGCCCTGTTTCGTGCCCCTCCCCGAGCGGGTTCTGTTACTAAGGACAGCTCTGGAGGGCTGTCTCAGGGGGGCACCGCTGCACCCAGGGCCCTGGCAGGGTCTCTGGTGAGTTTCTGAAAGCTCTTGAGCACAGACATCACATTTCAGGCCCTTGGACATTTTTGTCATCACTACGCATGTAATTGTACCGCTACACCTGTACTTACACCCACACCAGGACTTTGTTCCCATCAACTTTAGACGACCAAAGTCAGAGTAGACTCTGACCCACGGTTTGCAAATTCATTATTCATCAAAGTCAGAGAAGTGTTGGCAGGAGATATGCCCAAAAGTTTAATTTTAACCCTTCGGTTTTTACTTCCCATACTAAACCTTCCCCAGCAATTTATAATGTTTTTTTCTCTTTGCGTAAATTGAAGTTTTTATATTTAATTTTGTTAATTCAAACGTCTTGTCTGCAATTTGATGATACTAAAGGTTCCAACCCCAATGATTCCATGATTGTGATTCCATGATTCTGTGAGTCTCCAATTCTATGATTCCGTGGTTGTGAGATTGTGGAATTCCGTGATTCCGTGTTTAGGGTAACAAATGCTGTAAAACCCTAAACCCGCATTCAGGGGTTAAACATCGTGCCCTTTCCCTGCTGTTTCCCCTTGGGAAATAATTTTGCAACACTGTAGCAACTGGCTCCTTGTTTCAAAACAAATCAATTTCCTTTGCTACAAGGTGGAGAATGTGATTTGCTTTAGAAACAACCCGGGTTTAACCCCTGCCCTCCCTGGGGGATCCTGGTGCAAGCCCAGTCGTGCCCCTGGCTGCCCCGCGGGCAGCACCCAGGCACCCGTGTGCCCCGTGGGCTCCCCAGGGCGTGTGACGATGCTGAGGACCAGGGAGAACTGTCAAGGGCTGGTAGAAATGTCAAACTTTTTGTGTTACGTATGAATAAAGTTCCTGCTTAGGAAGAGCTGGCCCACAAGCTGTACATTGTGCTTCCAGAATACTGCTGGAAATCATGGAATCACAGAATTGTTTCGATTTGAGGTAGCCTTTAAGCTCATCGAGTCCACCCGTTCCCCCAGCACTGCCAGGTCCCCACTGACCCCTGTCCCTCAGCAGCACCTTGACACGGCTGGGAAACCCCTCCAGGGATCGGGACTCCACCACTGCCCTGGGCAGCCTGGGGCAGCCCTGGACAACCCCAACGGGGAAGAAATTGTTCCTCAAAGCCAACATCAACCTTCCCTGGTGCAACTTGAGGCTCCTTCCTTTTGTCCTGTCGCTTGTTACTTGGGAGAAGAGACCAACCTCCACCTCACTCCACCCTCCTGTCAGGAAGCTGTCGAGAGAGAGAAGGTCTTCCCTGAGCCTCCTTTTCTCCAGGCTCAACCCCCCCAGGTCCCTCAGCCGCTCCTCAGCGCACTTGTGC
>NW_010431866.1:86139-86527 GCF_000710305.1 Buceros rhinoceros silvestris
GTAGGTGTAGAGAAGGAGGAAGTCTCCTCGGAGCCTCCTTTTTTCCAGCTCCCTCAGCTGCTCCTCACAGGACTTGTGCTCCAGACCCTGCACCGGCTTCGTTGCCCTTCTCTGGACACACTCCATACCCTCAATGTCCTTCTTGGAGTGAGGGGCCAAAA
The DNA here is from genome assembly GCF_000710305.1 of Buceros rhinoceros silvestris. Taxonomy (NCBI): domain Eukaryota; kingdom Metazoa; phylum Chordata; class Aves; order Bucerotiformes; family Bucerotidae; genus Buceros; species Buceros rhinoceros. The sequence goes on from NW_010431866.1 coordinate 86,301, forward strand.
CTGAGCCCAGGATTCGAGGAGCAGTCTCCCCAGTGCCCCCAGTCCAGGAGGGAAATCACTGCCCTGGTCCCGCTGGCCACACCAGTGCTGACACACAGTCCCTTATGGAAATCTCTGTGGGTTGATGGCAGCAGGCAGAGCATTGCTCCCGGCTCCTCTCTCACCCCCCCGTTTCCCCTCACCCAGCACGCTGGGCCAGCTGAAGAGTCTAACGCCTCGGGGCCACC
>NW_010431867.1:0-4974 GCF_000710305.1 Buceros rhinoceros silvestris
GAGGGCCCTTGCCTGGGGGCTGTGTCGGCATTAAAACTGAAATGCTAGAGACAAAGGAGAACGGCACGTTTCTACGGAGAGTTCAGCTGCAACAGAAAAGAAGTGAAATTTGTCCTCAGTCAAGCAAGCCGATGGGGAATTTCCTTACTCAAAAAAAAAAAAAAAAAAAAAAAAGTAAATATTTAACTGATGGGCAAAACTTGCAAAACCTAGTTCATTACATTTGTATGCTTCTGCTCAGGATTGCTTTTGGGGAGTAGAGGTGGGGCAGATGGTAGGTTCTAGGAAATTTTGTGTTTCCAGTAGCAATGTGGCATTTAAGGGCCACACACAGAAAAGAGATTTACAAATCTCTGCCTCTTTAGGAGCCAGGCTTCTCAGAATTCAGAAGAATAATTCCCGTTATCACTGGTGAAATCTCTGAAATATTACAACTGAATCTGTGTGAGGAAAGTACACAAAGGTGTTGACTGAACAAAAAAAAAAAGTGATTGGATGAGAAGGTTTAATAAATGAAAAAATAATCCTTTCCTGGGTGTTTTTTTAATAACGCATTAAGGTTTAACATGTATTAGATGCAAAACATGTATATCTGCTGACTAAAGTAATGGAATGGAATGTATTATATTCCTGCCTTTGGAGGGGCAGGGAAGAAGTGGAATTAGAACCCAAGAACTGCAAATTTTGTAAATATTTTGAGAGTGATTTTCAAAGGGCTACTAAGTAGAGATACCCTCGTTAAAATAAACCAGGATGTTACTTTTTTCTCATTAACATTTTTGTCATATGATTAGCTGATACCTAAATAAATCGGAAAAAAACCCCAAACAAACAAACACTACCCAGAAATAACACCAATATTGTTCATCTTGTAAAGATTATAAACTCCATCATAACAGTTTTTCAATTGGATTTTATATCTGGAAAAGCTTTTGGCTGGATAGCAACACCAGATTGTGCAGTGTGATGGAAGCCCAGCAATGTGTGAGGAGAGATGCCCACTTACACGGGGCTCAACTCCACTCTCATCCATGAAATTCCATAGATTTGCTACAACTTTTCATTTCCCTTTCCTTGTTTAAAGCAAGCCACTTTAAAAAACCTTCTTCACATGAAGCAATCTCAAGTCTATTTTCCTTAAATATTCCCCCCTTTTTTCCCCCATGTTCCAGAAGTCCTGTAATCTGTGTGTGCACCAGACTGCAGGAAAACCAGCCAGCGCTCATCTACAAAGATGTTAGACTTAAAAGGCAACAAAATGATCCGTAAGTGCTGGAATATATTCCACCAAGAAATGGTTGAGAAAATGATATGTAGCTGAGCATGTGTTCTGAATTATTAATCAAACTCTTTGAATAAGTGTTCTGTGTAGAGGAGCAACCTCTCAGTAATCCCTACCATGTCCGTGGATCCTGTACAAAGCTACTAACAGTGACTCAGAACATTATTCTTCTCATTTAGCTTTTCTGGGGTGAATTCTTCCTTAAAGAGAAACTGAGCTAACACACTAAGAGCAGAGCAGGGGAAAGCAAGACTGCTGTCCACCCCGCCAGGAATGGGGCTCAGTGAAACCCCCCTTCACTCCTGCAACCCCTTTTTCTGTCCGTGCATGGCTCGTGACTTCCCTGTAAGCCAGGCAAGGCTCTGAATGTATTTTTTGAAAGCCTTTTACTCCCACTTCACACATTTTTGATGGACTGCTGTGTGCTTGGCACCCAGGCAGGCAGTTGGTGGGCTGGAGCAAAAGGCTCAGAGCATGGTCTGGTCCCAGCCTGACCCAGCCCCTGCCAGCAGGACCGTGGCACAGAGGAGAGCCAAGGCTCTCCAGCAGCAATTCTACCTGGGCAGGTGGAATGAGAGGGTTAGAATATACTGATCCTTGCCTGGCTACACAAGTCTTGCCCGAAGTTGACTCCCATGTCAAGGAAAAAATGTGTATTAGATAACTTTAACCTGAGAGGGGAATAGGTGACAAGTGGAAAAAAAAAAAAGACACTGTTTTACAGGCCCCAGAGCTATTTAAAGTCACTCACCTACAGCCAACCACAAGCACCTTCAGCCCAAAGGCAGTGTCTGTCCCAGCTAATTGCAGCTCACCTTGCAATGGCACTGCTGGCACTCAACCGCTTCTGAGGAAAAACGTGCCATTCCAAAAGCGAGTTTTCTTGCTGTGAGCTTTGGTTTCCTGCTCCAGAGGCACCAGCGCTGTGCTGTGACAGCCCCGGCTGCTTGCCAGGACGGGGCCCCAGAGCTCCTCCCTGTATGCTACCTCTGCCCACGCCAGGCCAAATGGGCGGCTTCCACCCGCCCTCACCAGGGTATGCGGTGTTCTGCACTTTGAAGAGTTTTTCTGGAAAAAAACAGAACAAAATATATGCATTTAAATATACAGACTAAAAAGAAAGACCAGGTAATTGCAGGTAATCACGCCAGTGCCAGGAGACTTGTCAGCATGTGCTGCCAGTGTGGGAGGTGCAGAACTTCCCACCACACTACCCAGAGCCTCCCATCCTCTCCAAGAGTACCCTTCAGATGCTCAGAGACGTTAGGAGAGGGATTCATTGGGACCGCGGTGCCGGACAAGGAACAAGTAAGGCTCCTTTTCCCTCTGAATTCTTACTCGGGTTGCATCTACATCGTCTGTTGTTGAACTTTTTCAAAACTTAGCCCATCAGCAGGTGTCTGAAGGCCTTTTGTATTTTCTGACAGGGCTGTGCTGTAGCGGCTTGACAGTGTACTGAAAATGAGCCATCTCGAGCGATGAACAAAAGCTCTTTCCTCTGCCTGCTTCATTGCCACCTTCTCCACGGATCTCACTCATATTGAGGACACACATCTTTAATCTGCTAGATGGTTCAGGCACTGATTTCTGGGAGAGCAGTAAATGATTGGAGAACGCTGTGAGGAGCAAACCTGAAGGCTGAGAAACAGAAATAATAAATAAACCTGGAGTTACAGTTGCGCTAATGGTGTTTTCAGTGACACATAGCAGTGACATACTTAGAGCAAGAAGGACCAGGGGGATCCGAGGTTCAAATCTCTTCCAATCCCACACTGAAACTGAGCAGAGCAACCTGAAGTACCACCAGGTCCCACCACAGCACCGCGGACCCTGCAGCCGCACGACCCAGACTTCAGCGCAGGGAGAAGGGCTGGACCCCAGCAAGTCGCCAGCTGAGAGAGACTCATTGGCTGAGCCACTTTTCTGGTCCGCGGGCACCAGGAGAGCTCATTTCTTTTCTTGTGTGCTCAACATATACACCAGTGAAACATGTTATCTACACTAATTCTTCATCAGCGTATTTACACACCTTGCAGATATGAGTGTTCTGAGAATGCTAATTATCTGCTGGGAGCTTTGTTTTATCTGTACAATCTAATGATTGGTGGCGAGCTGTAGTGCAGCACAACTGATGCAATAGAGTAGTGCTGGGAATCCCTGGATCAAGAAACGTAATTTTTTCCCATTTGTACCTGTGCAGAGATTGTAATTCCCCTGCAAAGCCAATGGACGTGGCACCACTCTAATGCTCTAAGACAGAGGAAAATAAGGCAGCTGGGTGCTTAGGTCTCCCAGTGGTTTTGAGCTCATAATAGGTCTTACTTCTGATGTAGTATTTGTTTCAAAAATAAATAGACATTGCAGTGATTTCTGCGCTGCTCCTGAAGCTGAGTCACTCTCACACCACTTTAGTTCTTCTCCATGTCCATGTTATCCGTGGGGCAGAGTTCAGATGAGGCCTGTGAGAGGACCCACCACAGATGCTGCTGGCAGCTGCCTCTGGTCACCCTCCAGCACCTCTCTGCTGATGCTAGAGGGTGACACTTCACTCATGCCCCACAAGAAATTGTTCCACATGCACTAAAAAGCTTCAGGGAGAGAAGCCATGAGGGCAGCTTCTCCCATTCCAGCTACGACACGTGCCCAGCGAGGACGTACCCAGCTGCCCGCGGTGAACGGACACCCCTGTGCCTCCACGCTCTCCCCAGACCCTTGATCTTGCAGGAGGACAGGCACCACCTCCCCCATGGTCCCTTGTTCCTCAGCTGTCTCTGGGCTGGTTTCCTCCTCGCCTCCATTGTCTGATATATTGCTTGATCCCCGAAGCCTCGCAGTGAGGCTCAGAGGCTCTTCTCCCACGTTAAGGATGCTAATTCACATCCTGTCTGCTGTCAAAGGCAACTGCCTGCAACGCGAGGGGAGGCCATGCAGAAATATCCATCAGGTTTCCTGATGGCACGGGCTGTGAAATGCTGCAATAATTTTCCTGAAGCAATATGCCACCAGCGTGGCAGTGCAGCGCATCGCCTGTGACCGGCAGCACGCGGAGAGCTCCGCAAACCATGGTCAGCTCTGCTGTGATCCCACGTGGGGTACGGTGGGCACGTGGTGTGTGAGCTCTTCCTGGGACTAGCTGTGTCCTTCCAGTAAAAAGGGTCTGTAACATCCCAGCAACAAGGTCCAACAGCAGCAGAGAGAGATCCTGGGGACACGTGTATGGAGAACAGGGTCAGTGAGGTGGGAGTGAAACCAGGTAGAAGTGAATCCTGTGGGCATCTGGATGTCAACCCACATACACGGGGTGGGAGCAGAGCACCGGACAGGATGGCCAGGGAGCCCTGTGCTCTGTCTATGAGTAAACATCTATTTCTTACACATTCCTTCTCTCTTCGTAACTATTCCTGTAAACCTGGGCCTGTATCCTTAGATCTTCAGACGAGGATGTGCTGAGGGAAACGAGCTGTGGCATCGCTTGCTGAGCGGTGCTGGTGAGCATCAGCCGTTGAATAATGCAGGCAGAGGTGGCAGGCAGCAGAGATCCGGCAGGCGGCATGGAAGCGACCCAGGTGAGCGGGCTGGGACAGTCCTGAGAGCCAGTGCTTAGAGCACAGCATGGTGTGTGCCTGCACTTTATCACACACCCTGCAGCAAGCTGCCCGTGCTGGGTAAGCCAAGGGGCACAGCACTAATCG
>NW_010431868.1:0-6931 GCF_000710305.1 Buceros rhinoceros silvestris
AATGCCCCCCTTCTCAAACCGCGACACTTTTCTATAGTTACAGAACATCTCAAAGGGCGAGGCTGGCTGATAGCATGTTAATATATTCTATGCCACAGCATGCAGATGGACTCTGAAGAAGGTAGCCAGCTGCCTGAAGTCCTGCAGCTCTTGTACGGCAGCACATTACTGCAATGAGAAAGTGCAGAATAGAAAGTGTTCAGGTTGGCTCAGGAAAGCAAATACACACTATTTCTAAGGCTTGTTGGCCTTGCTCTGGATGGTTGTGCTTTGGTGCATGTGCAAACTGGTCCTTCTTTGTTGAGTAAAATAGTTAAAATCAGCTGGGGAAAAAAAAATTACCCAGACTTGCATTGTTTGTATAACTATGCTAATTTTTGGTAAAGAATAGTTGTGATTTCAGTATATTGGTTATAGATTAAACATGAGCTTTTTCTTAGCAGTTAGTGAGAACAGATGCAGTCACTGTTTATTTGCACTTCTTGCTGTTCTTAATTTTTCATTTATCCAGGACTTGCTTTCTTAGTTTTATTTTTCTTGCAGTAGTAGTGACTGCAAAATAAGCACCTTCTATGTAATGATTTCACTATGCTATATCATCCATTATTGTCTAATATAAACTTTGTAATAAGAAATGCAGTATACATAGGCATTAAATAGCTGAGGAAAAGTTTGTGACAGAACACAATCTATTCAGTAAATTTTCTCTTTGTGCCCATTTGTCTTTCACTGTGACACTGTGATGTGGGTTGGTAGGAAAAGGGACCTTATGGACCCTTCAAGTGGATTAAAGACTTTCTCTTTGCTTGGAAGATTGGAAGGGTCATTCCTGTTTTTCCTTTTATCATAATACTACAGCCAATGTTACTGCTTCTTAAACAGAAGCCTGTATGTTTGCATTCAAGTTTTTCTTTGTCAGCAGAGAGAAATCAAAAAATCTTTTACTGCTTCTGTGATATATCCCCTTGTCCTGACCTTGTGTTTGAAAATACTTTGGCATAAGAAAGTTTGCTTTTGAAGAGTCCTTAACCATCCCGTAGCAAATGTGATGGGATTTTTAATTGCACTCAAGTTCCTCCTTTCATGGATCCCTAATGCAATTAAAAATAGTTTCTGCAGATGAAAATTTGACAGAAGCATCTTCATTTGTCTTTACTGCATGGAATTAAATTTCCAGGGGCACAGACTGGCACAAGTCCAGCACTTGGATGATATTGCACCAAATGGCCCAAGCTGAGAATGAGAGCGCTTTCATTTTCCTTCAACCAAGAAAAACCCAGCAAAAGTTTCCCTTCTATCATGGGGACATCAATAGTTTTTCACAACTCGTATATCAAGTTTTGAGCTGTCTTAATGGCTGAGTTACTGACCTCTGAAAAATTGACTTTTTAATGGAAATACTGCCAAACTATAGCTGTGCTACTGGGGAGGGAAGGAAAATACTGTAATCACTACTACATAAATATTATATTCTACTATTTCCTTAACAGATCCAATTCAAACAAATCAACACCAAAATGTCTTTTCAAAAGCCTAAAGCTATAGCCAAGCTGGTGGATACCATATGAGGTGTCTTTATCCTTGCCTCATTCCCTTTCTTGTCACACCCTTGTGTCTTCCCTTACATACTTAAGTGAAGTCCACAAGACTGTCAATTTCTAAAGCAACTAAGATTCTTAGAAAGTTATATTTGCCCCCACCCTGAAATTGGATGGCACTGACTACAGGGGAGAGAGGAAAAAGGCAGATGTGCAGCGCTGGGGATGGAAAAACTTGGTAGGAAGGAATTCACGAAAGCGGCAATTTAAAGAGAAGGGTGAAAGGGAAGGGAATGAGGTTGTGGAGAAAACAATGGAGTGATTGAGAATTTCAGAACAATGCAGTAATGGAGGTGAATTACAGGGATTTGGACTCATTGATTGAGAATAAAAGATGGAACAGGGTTGAAAGTGACAGGATTGAATTGCTATTTCCCATCATGGTCTGTGATTAAACAAAGACATTTCTACCCAGAACTGTTAACATAAGGAAAATCTGGCTTCTTAAGATTGAGAAGAATGTTGCTTTCCCCTTAAAATCCATGATCCAAATTTACCGAACTAAAGGAAAAAGCTGCTATGTTTTGTGAATGCTAAAATCGGTAAGATTTTGCATCCACAACATATTGTTGCTGCTTATTATGGGTGGGATGCAACTTAAAATTAGTCATGCAAACATGGTGTAAAGTAATGAAAAGTTATTAGATTGACAAATTTTCCAGTACAAAATGATTCAGTACAAATTCCCATCACTTAAAACTACATCATTATCTCTCCCCAAAGAAAACTTTAAGATGCAAACTAGTGGAGAGTGAAATATACTCTCCAAGCAACCAGTACATATTTACTCTGTTCTTGCACTTTCTTTTATGCTTCCATTGCTGAGCTAGATGGTCTCCGTCTGACCAAACATAGCTGTTCTCATGCTGCTATGTTAACTAACTTCAGAGACGCAGATCTGTTTTCTTACTCTTACCTACAGTTAGTATATTGTTTTCCTTTATGTACTGTTACAGAATTTTAGGAAAAAGATGCTAAATTAAAAACAACATAGGAACAAGAAGTAATCATGATAGCAGTGACAGCAAGTAGCAAAAGAAGAGGAGACTGACATGAGTAGATTCACAAGTAATTTCTAATAGTGACCATTGGCTGTAGGGAGGCTTCTATTCACCCAGTATTCAGCTGTAAGCTCTCCTGTGAAAAAGTCTACAGATGAGGAGAGGAAATTATGGAGAAGAGGAAGCTCAAGCACCTCACTGGAACAGGTTGCCCAGGGAAGTGGTGGAGTCCGCATTCCTGGAAGTGTTTAAAAGATGTGTAGATGTGGTGCTGAGGGAAACAGTTTAGGAACCTTGGCAGTGCAAGGTGAATGGTTGGACTTGATGTTCTTAAAGGTCTCTTCCAACCAAAATAATTCTGTGATTCTGTGAGACAGGCCAGATGATAAAACTATCACTGTGTACAGTTAAAAAGATGAACAAAGCAGGTGGCATGAAGAATCTTTCTTCAGGACAAAATATAAACTAAGAGAATAATGAGTCTGAGGTCAAAACATTTTGTTCTACAAGACTTAAGGTTAATCCAAGAGTTGGCAGGATAAATAACTATGTTGTAAGAGGACAGTGTTGACAAGAGGGACTATCTCTTTTAATACATCATTCTTGAATCCAAGGCAGAGATTTAGACTGATCAGGCCACTGCCATTGGTCTTCTCTTTACACAACTGTCTACATGTTTTGGATATTTGCTTTATCTCAAAATTGTCTGTGTACTTAAAATTATATACTACATAATGTCTTGACTAGAGAGAGAAGTCTCTGCCTAAATCCACTACAGTCTAGAGTTTGGAGGAGACAGATCCACCCTGTGTCTCTGGAGGGACCTGTTCTGGTAATCATGTATGTAGTGCAAAGAACAAATGCCAACATTGTTGGATTGATTACAAAATGCTGGTAAAATAGCAGAATAACCTAGTAGTTAAACCAGGTTTTAATTCCACAAGTGACACCTCTCCAGCCAGAACCCAGATTTCCCACATCTAGTAAGATACATGAAAAGAGGACAATTCTGAATGTAGTGACAATTTTCTAAAAGGATAAAGACATTGTTAAACACTGAGCTGGAAGTGACTTCAGGCTTGTCTGAGACTCATTTATAGAATCACAGAAATGTTTTGGTTGGAAGAAACCTTTAAGATCATCGAGTCCAACCATTACCCTGCACTGCAAGGGTCCCTAAACCATGTTTCTCAGTGCCACATCTACACATCTTTTAAACACTTCCAGGGATGGGGACTCCACAACCCCCCTGGGCAGACTGGTCCAGTGCTTCATAACGCTTCCTGTAATGAAATTTTTCCTGATATTTAACCTAGATCTCCCCTGGCGCAACTTAAGGCCATTTCCTCTCGTCCTGTCACTTGTTATATGGGAGAAGAGACCAACACCCACCTCACTAAAACCTCCTTTCAGGTAGTTGTAGAGAGCAATAAGGTCTTCCCTCAGATTTCTCCAGGCTAAACAACCCCAGTTCCCTCAGCTGCTCCTCACAGGACTTGTTCTCTAGACTCTTCACCAGCTTTGTTGCCCTTCTCAACCTGCTCCAGCACTTCAATGTCCTCAAAGTGAGGGGCCCAAAACTGAACACAGTACTTAAGGCGTGGCTTCACCGGTGCTGAGCGGGGGACAATCACTTCCCTCCTCCTGCTGGCCACATTATTTCTAAAACAAGCCAGGATGCTGTTGGCCTTCTCGGTCACCTGGGCACGTGACTGGCTCATATTTAGCTGGCTTTTGACCAGCACCCCCAGGTCATTTTCTGCTGGGCAGTTTCCAGCCACTCTTCCTCAAGCCTGTAGTGTTGCAGGGGGTTGTTGTGACCCAAGTGCAGGACCCGGCACTTGGCTTTATTGAACTTTATACAGCTGACCTCAGCCCATCCAGATCCCTCAGTAGAGACTCTCGACTTTCAAGCAGATCGACACACCCATCCAACTTAGTGTCATCTGCAAACTTACTGAGGGTGTACTCAATCCCCTCATCCAGGTCAAAAATCCTCTTCAGTGTGTGAAGCTACACTGAGTCACTAAATCTCAGAAAGATTTAGGATCAGTTTGCTGTTGCACTCATTTTAGACCTAACCTAAGGTTAATTTATGAGTCTAGATGCTTAAGGATCTCTGCACAGACAGTGGTGACAGCTAAATATGTATCAGGCCATTTAAAATCTGCACCAAACTCTAGTAGCACCTCTTTCTCTTTTACTGAGAGTGACAGTTCTATTGTCAATATGCCAGAATGCCAATCTGGGCACGTCTTTGAGCTGTCTAATGTTAGTGGCAATTAATCTGATCTCTTGATTTCCTATAGAGTCGAAACCTGGAGAACTTCTTAATGATTCAACAGTCATCTGGAAGTCTTCACAAGTACTCAGGCTTGTGTCAATAGACCATTAGAAACTCAGGACATATTACCTAAGATTGGATGGCAATGAAAAGGAGTCAAAGGAAATTTGGGTTGGCTGAAACTAAGACCCTTGGGTTACGTTTCTCCTCTTTGGCAAAGTTTCTGCTGAATACTCATATCAGTAAGGATCTAATATAAATGAGTGCATTCTAAATGCCTGCAGTTTTCCAAAATGTAAATATCACTCTTTCTAGTGAGTGTATTTTTGATGCTTCTTGTAAAACCAAAGATTGCATTGCGTATGACAGAAAGTCAAAGTCAGCAGTAGACAAATAGTGGTAATAAACATTGGGAAAAGAGCAAATACATTAGACCTGACAACGCGAATGAGAGTCTTAGACTTTGTCTCGGAGATCTAAAATTTGCTTTTTCTTACTCTAGGTTCCTCTTTCCCAAATGTAATACTTAGTTGGAAGTTAGGTGAACCCCAAAGGATAATATAATTTAAATGGAAAATACCTTACATTTTAAAAGAAGGATACTGTTTCGACCATCAAAGAATGAATATTTAAATATAGTCCAAATATTAAAAATTAAATTGAGGTCCTTTTCTTTGTGCTGCACATCAACATCAATGTACCACCAGTGCCAAGTCAAATAACCTTCAAAGCTTGGATATCTGAGCTCTTTATTTATGAGTGAAACAGATACTGAATCACACTTTTGCTTCACAAACCTGCATCTATAGTTTTGGGTTAGTTCTAATGCACAATTAAACAAATGTTTTGACCTTGAAAGTTGTGGTAGATAAAACTGTCTTCTGACAGCTCTTCTCAGCATCCATAAAGCATTTCAACAATCAATTAGGCAGCTGTAGGAAAGACAGATGTTCAAAAATAGCCAGCATCTGTTTATTTTATTGCTTCATAGGAGGGATTCTCTCATTTGAACTCCTTCAGTGGTTTGAATATTCATTTCAAGAAGTTCACTCAGCCTTGAAAAATCAACCAAGTTTATATTAGGTGAGAGAACAGAGGAATACTATCATTAAAGCGCAATTTATTTTGCAAAAGAGGTGATTCAAACTAAATTTATTCTTGCCTAATGGCCTCAGCTTTGATGAAAGTTCTGACAGAAAAACAGCAACGTAATAAAACCCCAAATTTATTAAACATCCCAAAATACACTTCAGATCTTCATAATTCTGCCTTTTTTGTTATTGGAACATCATTTCATGTTGTGTCAGCGGTACCCGGGAATAATACCAGCAACAAGGTAAAGAAGTAATGAAAATGATGGACCAGATGTAGGACATCGAACGGTGCATTTGTTGCTCTGTAGGAAGGGCACAAGGAAACACTTTAGGGGTGAGAGTTAAAATTTTCTGAATGTATTTGAAATAATAAGAAGATGAAATTAATAAGCTCAATTAGGTGACGAAAGCATCTATTCAGTGTATTTAGTGTTAAGTAAAGAGAATATGTTCTCTGAAAACAGTGTTTTGAATAAGGAACCTGTAGTTTTAACTTAAACTAGTTTTAACTCAAACTAGTTTTAACTCTTCCCATATGAAGTGGCAAAGGAAATAAATACTTCTTTTTGGTATCTTTGTAACATTTTGGGGTATTTTACATGATTCCATGTCTATTTCTTTTCATGTTTTAAAATGACAATATTTATAATATCCAAGACTTGTAAAAGTAGTATTTTAATATGTAAAAATGAAGTACCTAAGACAGCAGAATTAAAATACCATAAACTTTCAACTTTACCATTTAAGTGATCAAAGAAAAAAATCAGAATTAAGCTTTTCCTCTAAAACATAATTTGTTTCTTATGAAACATAGCAATTTTGAGAGGAAATATATTGTTCAGTGAAAGTTCTGGAATAAAAATATCCATATGTGGTCTCTAGTTGATTTTAGCAGAAGGAAAGGTCTTCTGTGAATGACAGGAGGGGTGAGGGATGATGTTGTCCTGCTTAGGT